>NW_027397080.1:33119716-33186196 GCF_003265705.2 Callorhinus ursinus
GGTAATGCTGGTAATGGTGGTAATGCTGGTAATGCTGGTAATGCTGGTAATGGTGGTAATGCTGGTAATGGTGGTAATGCTGGTAATGCTGGTAATGGTGGTAATGGTGGTAATGCTGGTAATGCTGGTAATGCTGGTAATGGTGGTAATGCTGGTAATGCTGGTAATGCTGGTAATGCTGGTAATGCTGGTAATGGTGGCGCAGGGATGCGGTCCTGGCCACTGCCTGCAAGCCTGGAAGGGGCCTGCAGGTGTTCAGTCCCCGGCTGGAAGTGAAGCCCGGGGAGGTTCAAAGACCAGCCGCCCTGCCGCCCATGGGTGGCAGAGAACGTGGCTTCCCTGGCCCCTCCTCTCCTCCACCTGCTGTTCCTTGTTAATACCATTTTCATGGCGATGTTACCATGGGGGGCGGTCACAGTTTTGCCTCTCAGGAGCTACAGTAACAGAGCTTAGGAATGGCTCCGGGTTCTGGAGTGGCTGCAGACCCCACTGCCTTCTGGACCGTGCCACGTCTGCTGGCTTTGTGCCAGCACGAGTGGGGGGCTCTGTGACGTAATGGGCTGCCTTTCACATCTCATCCGCGCTTCCTGCCCTCTAGCTGTCGCTCTCCCAGCTGGCGGCTCCCCCACGGTCTCCCATTCAGTGCTGCTCGGCCACACCGTCTTCACGACAACCCGACAGCTCTGAGCGCCCCCTGGCCCAGGAGGTAAGTAGGCCCACCCTTCCTCCTTCCAGGGAAGGGCTTCCACCGAAGTCTCTGACTCTGTGAGCTGTGCTGGTCCTTGGTTAGGTGGTGAGACCTTCATGGGTTCTCTGTGACATGGGTGTAGGGACGGGGTCGGGGGGGGCCTGGCTTTCTTCCCTGCTTTGGGTACTTGCCGCCACTCTGTCCTGTTGGCCAAGGAGTGTTTGGTGTGGGAACTCTTCCTGCCGTGGGGCTTAATTAGGCTTTTGCTCTACCTGACAAGACGAAGTTAGACTACCCTCAGATCTCTGTACATGAAAGGGGAAGGAAAGTTTTGCCAGAGATATAAATGAGGCCGATCCGAGCCTCCAGCGCTCCGGGACACTCTCCTTGCTGTCAGCCGCTGAAGGAGAAGCAGTGAAGCCCACCATCCTGGATTCTGATGCATCCAGAGGGCAAAATAGGCCTGTGTTTCCACTGACATTGGGGAATTCACATAAAGTTTGGTTTCCAAAAGCTGGCTGGCTGACCTGCAGACCGTATGTATCTTCAGTCTTGTACTGGAAGTCTACTGAGGAAAAATAGTGCCATTAAATTATTTATTTGAAAACACAGTACCATGAGATGCCTTATTCTAGAATATGTCTGGGGCTCATTTCTGAAGAGCTTGCATCTCTTATTTTTTTTTTAAAGATTTATTTATTTATTTTGAGAGAGAGAGAATGAGAGAGAGAGAGAGCACATGAGAGGGGGGAGGGTCAGAGGGAGAAGCAGACTCCCCGCTGAGCAGGGAGCCCGACGCGGGACTCGATCCCGGGACTCCAGGATCATGACCCGAGCCGAAGGCAGTTGCTTAACCGACTGAGCCTCCCAGGCGCCCGAGCTTGCATCTCTTACTATTGGCAGCTGAGACATGTTGGAGTTATCTCTGGTTCCGTGGTATTCCCTTTTGAGCTGAAACAGAAAGCTAGGGAAGTCAGCATGAGAGCATTCTGATTCCCAAACAGCCTCTTCATTTAGACATGTCTTCTGCTCTGGACGAACGAGAACATTCAGGTGACGCAGGCATCAGAGGCCAGCCGGGGCTGGGTACCAGTCTTTCTTGTGGTGTCGAGGGAGGGTTCATTTTTCTGGCTGTCAACGTGGTTTTTATGTTAATTGACCTTCTCAGACAGCAGATCTCTCCCGTGGTACCTGTTCATAAAATTGATTGAATTGAATCAATCAAATTGATTGAATTCTCATTGCTTTTTGACTCACTTAAAATACGAGATGCCCAGATAAATTAGAATTTCAGAAAAGCAGTGACTTTTTAGTGTAAGTCCCAGATATTTCATGGGACAAACTTACATTATACCCAAATTATTCACTCTTCATCTCAAGTGTAAAAGGCACCTGGGCGTCTCATATTTTCCTTTGCTGAAGCTGGCAGTCTGACAGAGGTGGTTCATCCATGGACACCCCCCCCATCCCAGCCTCCTTGGTGGTTACAGGCTGGGAGCCTTGTTGGCCTCACCTGGGGCTGCATTTTGCTCAGCAGGGGCTCCCCTTGGAGGGCAGGATCTCTCACCTGGAGGCCCAGCTGAGCCAGGCGTCCTTGGTCCTGGGAGCCTCTGTTGCGGATCAGCTGCGGGAGCTGCCTTTCACGCCGGTGCATGTCCCGATTGTCGTGGGAGCCCAGGCCAGGAGGTGAGGGGTGGCCCTGAGGGCCCGGCACGTGCTGTGCGGTGAAGACTGACTCTCAACAACAGGCTTCCGGGGCGGGGGGTCCACAGGTCCTGCCTCTCTGCTGGCCCCTTCCTGGAGGCTGGCCTCCATTGTCTGTGTTTCAGCTCTGGAAGTAAGCTCTCGCGAGCCTCGATGGTGCTCCTGCAGGCTTCCGGCTTTCCCGAGATTCTGGATGCCAATAAGCAACCAGCTGAGGCTGTAAATCCTACAGATCCCATTAAATTCAACCCTCAAAAGGAAGAATCCGATTGTCTACAAAGCAACGAAATAGTGCTGCAGTTCCTCGCCTTCAGCAGGTGCGTTCTTAAATGTTCTATCTTGGTTACTCTTCACCTGGGGGCTTGTGCTTTCCTTGCATTGAAGGAACTTTCACTCCTGTGTGGCTCTGAGGTGGCAGAACTCTGTGCTGAGGCCTTCCTGGATGAAAGAATGCTATCTGGTTTTGTTTTCATTTGGCTGGGACCCTCACACAGCCTTCTCTAAATGCAGTAAAACCAGCTTTGCCTGTCCTTTTGTAACTGAACGTGGACTGTGTTACGTTGGCCGATTCTTGGTATATTTGTGCAGCTTTGAGAACTGTGTTCTCCAGCTGGGGCTCGGGGGGTTGCTGTCTGGTGGGCTCCCTGAGGCCCCAGTAGGGCTGCTCACGTGGGCGGACCAGGCAGCGTCTGGCCTGTGGCACTGGGCTCTCGAATGCCCGGGTTCTCTGCTATGGTTACTTGATTAATTGGGGGCTCTTATTGGATTCAGAGTGTCCCAGGACTGCCAGGGAGCGCCGTGGCCAAAGACCGTGTATTTCACCTTCCAGTTCTACCGCTTCCCGCCTGTGACCACGCCACGCCTGCAGCTGGTCGGGCTGGACGAGACGGGCAGAACGTGCTCTGGTTCCCTGTTGCACCTCCTCGTTCTCACTGGCAAGGACGACTCCTCTGAAGCTGGTAAGTACTTGTGATCGGGCAGACGCGAGGAATCCAGCACCGAGCCTTATTTGTAAGTTTTATTATTTACAGAATACTGTACGGTGAAAATTTCCAAGCACATACAGAATTTGAAAGAACAGTATGATGAGCCAGCGCTCGGCCAGTGAGCTCCCTCCAGCAGCTGTCAAGTGCGTCCCCTCCCAGACCCCGGGTCACTTGAAAGCAAATACCAGACATTGTATAATTTCACCTGTGAATATTTCCTTATGTAGATCTAAAGAATAAGGAGTCCTGTTTGAAAAACATAAACTCGGTATTATCCCACTTGAAATTAATAATAATCCCTTAAATGTCATCAAATATTTAGCTAATGTTAAAATTTTCCCAAGAACTTCAAAAACAAAAAATTTTTTTTGAGGACAGAAGAAGGGTTTTTCTGTTTGTTTTTTGGGGGGATACAGTTTGTAAGAGTTTGTTGAGCTCAAGTTCTCAGGCAGGTGTGTACCTGCGGCACGTGACTCGAGTGTGACTCTGCTCAGGTACCCCTGCCGCCCCCAGGCTCGGTTTTCGTGTTACTGGTTGAAGTAGCTGCACTGCTTCTGCTCGTCCTGCAGAGCTTCCCCCAGTCTGCATTTGGGTTTTGCTTCCCAGGGTGACCTTTAAAATGTCCTTCCCTGTCCCCTGTTTCTCCTGGTCATTGGGAGTGAGATCTCTCTACATGGTCAGAGGCGTTTTTGTGTTTTGGGCAGGAACTCTGGGGCCGGGGCTGTCCTCACCACCTCCCGAGGCTGTGTAGTGACTGGGCCCTCCTTTCTGTACCACCTCAGTGCCGTCAGGACTGTTGCCCACAGGCTGATTATTTTGCTCAAGTTTGAACAGCGGTGACGTTCTCCTTCCGGAGCTGGAATGCTTCCATAGAGAGAAACTGCCCCTCGCTAACTATTGGGTTACCTTGAGGTGCAGTCCATGTAGGAAAGGCAGAATAATGTTCACTTCTTCCCTTTTATTTGTGGATTTTCAAAATAATAAGCCAGCTCCTTAGCATCCTTTGAGAGTGGGGCCAACGGCTTTTGTTTCCGGCGTTGTTATAAACTAGTGGATTTACACCGCAGTGGATTGAAACGTATCAAATATGTTGTTGTTTTTATTGTTGATCAGTTACCTCTCTATGGCCAGTCGCTGGGTTTGTAAGGGGCAGAGCTGGGAACCCTTGCTCCCTCTTCAGTAGAAAGAACAGGTGGGAAATGCCATATCAAAATGCTAATGGAGTGAAAGTAGTTTAGCGACATTAGCATCAGACAAAAGAGACAAAAGGCAAATGCAGTGCTGGGGATAAAGAAGCCTATTAAATATAATCAAGAGAATAATCACTAGGAAAATAAATAATTCTGAACCTGTGAACTTCCAACAAACAGCCTCAAAATACAAAAGAAACATTGACAGACTTTAGAAGGGGAAATTGACAAACCTACAGTCGTGGAAGGTTTGACATCCCTCTCAGTGAATTGACACATCAAGCAGAAAATAATTAAGGTTATTATAGAATATGATTTAAAAAGATGGTCATATAAAACCTATAGAACCAATTTAGAGGATGTGCATTCTTTCCAAGCATACTTGAGAGACTTACAAGAACTGATCATTCGTATGTATGTGCGCGTGTTTTAGGCCATTGCACAGGCATCACCGTGTTCCAAGAGACCCGGTATCCAACCTAACGGTCTGACGTTCTCTGATGGCAACACAGATCAGAAATCGACCACTCCCTCTCCCCAAAAGGCTCTGAACTGCTGTTGTTTTTTTTTAATTTTTAATTAATTTTTTAATTTTTAAACATACTTTTAATGATTCCCTAGGTCAATGAAGAAATCAAAATAGAAATGGTTATTTAAAACTGAATCACGAAATCATATTGCAAATATGGTAAAACAAATGAGATATAGCTAAAATGGTATTTATAGGGAAATTTACAGCTTTACTGCTTGTATGGGGAAAGAAGAAAGTATTTTTTAAAATGCTGATCTAATTGTTCAACTCAAGAAGTTTGGGGAAAAAACCCAGAACAAATGCAAAAAAAGTAGAAGGAAAGAAATTTTATTTTTTTAAAGGTTTTTAAAGATTTTTATTTATTCATTTGAGAGAGAGAGAAAGAGCACAAGTGGGGAGGGGGAGAGGGAGAAGCTGACTCCCTGTGGAGCAGGGACACCCCCTTGCCCCCCACGTGTGGGGCTCCTTCCCAGGATCCAGAGATCATGACCTGAGCTGAAGGCAGACTCTCAACCCCCTGAGCCACCAGGCGCCCGAAGGAAAGAAATTTTAAAATAAGCATAAATGCTTAGAAAACAAACAGTAGACAGTGTTGGCCAGTCAGCTGGGCACGAGGGGGTCACCGGTACATGGGGTCTCCCTTGCCCAAGGTCAGGACCGGTACAGAGGGTCAGAGCTGTTGTAGGTGCTGCTCAGCCCAAGAGCTGGATGTGCTTGCAGGAGCTCACCCCATTGGATGGGCTTTGCTGCTGGCAGAGGTAGGACCACCCGGCCGTAGACCCTGGGGTAGAGCCCTGGTCCCCTGCTTGCCTGAGGACCTGTCCGGCATCCTGGCTTCCTGCAGACAAATCTGGAAAGAAGAGAGAGGGGATGAGGGCACAGCTCAGGCCCTGTTCCATCTCCCAAACCTTCCAGCCGATGAGCTGCTCTTGGCCTGGGGAGGAGCATGCGCGGGGTAGAGGGTGAGTGTGGGAGGCCCCTGGCGCGGAAGCGCGTGGCCAGGCCAGGAAGCTCTCCTGTGACAGTCCTAGGTTTTGTTCTCTCCACTCCCTGGGTTTCCCAACCATCCTGGGACGACTTGTCCCAAACCAACTGCCTTCCCTTTGCCGATGCTCCTGGGACCGTTGGTGGACAGTTTAGCTCCTGCCCCCAGAAGGCTCTGAAATGGATCAGAATAGTGCATTGATTTCAAGACTCCCATGCACCTGTTGCCGAGAAAGTATCTCCTCTTCCATTTCCTGTTCCTAGCCCCATCTAGCCGCTCTATCCGGGGCAGCTCACCTGAGGTTCTGCGGTGAGGTTAAATAGATAGTGTTTAGGCAATTTAATTCCAAAGGCCAGCCACGGAGAGATGCTCCTGATTTGAATATAAATCCCTTTGCATTATGAATTTCCGAGAGAGAAATTAGTCCAAAAATTAAATATAAACCCCTTTGCATTATGAATTTCTGAGAGAGAAATTAGTCCAAAAATGAAATCTCCTTGCAAGTTGAGGTCCAAAGAAATTAAACTCCAAAATCAAATTTTGTCATCATGAATTAAAATTCAAAGTCCAAAATTCCTAAGTTAAAGTCCAAAACAAGTTCTTTTCAGTGTCTTACCCCCGTGAGATTCAGCCAAAGGTGACCCCCGCCTGGGCAGGGCTGGGCTTCCTCCAGCAGCTCCCGCTCGGGGGTCCCCACGGCTCAGCACCTAGCCTCACTAGAGCCTCACTTAGGAGGAGTATTTTCTTTTGTTGTTGAAATATAACATGCATGCCACACAGTGTTTAGTTCCACAAGTTTTTAAAAATTAATAGATTTTGCTCTTTAAAGCAGTATTAGGTTTATGCAGAAATTGAGCTGGTAGTACAGAGTTCCCATATACCCCTTGCCCCCAGAAGCTCCCCTGTTAGCTACATCTAGCTTCCCGTGGACGTTTGTTACAGTTGATGGGCCAGTGTTGTTGCTTTGTGGTTTAACTAAAGCTCCGAGTTCACAACAAGGCTCACTCTTAAGTTTGTACATTCTGTGGATTTTGACAAATGCAGAGCGTCTGTGTCCCCATAGAGTATCGTAGAGAATAATTTCACCACCCAGATATGCTCGTGCTCCATCTCTTCCTCCCTCCCTGCCCCTCCCCACCACTGACCTTTCACTGTTGCCATGGTTTTACCTTTTTCAGGGTATTCTACAGTTGGAATCATACAGTATGTAGCTTGTCCAGACTGACTTCTTTCACTTAGTAGTATGCATTTAAGATTCCTCCGTGTCTTTGTGGCTCGGTAGCTCATTTCTCTGTAGTACTAATACTCCACTGTCTAGACGGACATCCATTCCCCTACTTACTGAAGGGCATCTCAGTTGCTCCCAGGGTTGGGCAGTTACGAATAAAGCAGTTGTAGACGTTTTGTTCAGGATTTTGTGTAGACCTAAATTTTCGACTCATTTGGGTAATACCTAGAAGCATGTGGTAGGAGCATGTTTGGTTTTGTAGGAAACCGCCCAGCCGTCTTCTTGAGTGGCTGTGCCATGTTGCATCCCCACCAGCAGTGACTGAACGTCCCTGTGGCGTCACATGCTCCCAGCGTTTGGTGTTGGCGGTGTTTGGGATTTTGGCTGTTCTCATATGTACATAGTGGGATCTCACTGTTGTTTTATAAATTGCGCTTCCCTGATGATGTGTGATGTGCAGCCTCCTCTCGTACGCTTACTTGCCCTGCATGCATCTTGTTTGGGGAGGTGTCTGTTCATATCTTTTGTCTATTTGTAGATTGGGTTTTCTTATTGTTGTGTTTTAAGAGTTCTCTCTGTTTTGCCTCCCAGACCATAAGCAGATGTCTGCTTTGTGAATGTTTTCTCCCAGCCTGTGGCTTGTCCTTTTCATGGTCTTACCAGTGTCTTTCAGAAGGCAGAGGTTTTTTAATTTTAATGGAGTCCAGTTTATCAGTTATTTCTCTCATGGGTCATTCATGTCTTTGGTGTTAGAGGAAAAAACTTGTCACCAGACCTGTCACCTGGATTTTTGTCCTCTACTTTTATCTTCCATGAGCGTCAAAGTTTAGTGTTTCAAGTTTAGGTCTGTGATCCATTTTGAGTTAATTTTTATAAGAGCTGTGATGTTCACAAGGTGAACACATCTGCATGACTACGGGGTGCAGGCCGAACCCTGGCCTCCCCTCCCCCCACCCGCATCATCAGTGGCCTCCCCCTGGTGACCGCTCTTTGGAATTCTGTCACCGTAGACCAGTGCACCTGCAGTTTTGAACCGAAACAGGATCATCTTGTGTGTGCCCTTCCGATTCTCCCTTCTGCTTGACGCCGTCTGTGGGGTTCATCCAGGTAGCTGTGTAGTCCGTCCTTTATCCTGGCTGTATAGAGATCCCTGCCTGAGGATTGCACACACATTTATGCATTTGGTTGTCCATAGACGTTTGGATCGTTCTCAGCTTTTGCTGCTTTAGAGTAATGCTGTGGTGAGCGTTCTCTTGGTGCAGCTGTGCTGGTGTTGCTGTTGGGTGTGTGCCCGGGAGTGAAATTGCTCTAGGGCTGTGTATGTTCATCTTTAGTCAGTTTGCCAAGAAGTGTCGTTTCCCCCCTCCCCACCGTGCACATCCGCTAGAGGACGTTTGGTCCAACAGGAGACATGGCAGCCCCCTGAACAGAAGCTTCTGGAACCCAGGGTCCTGGGCTTGGTGGTCCTCTGGTCCTCTGCCCGAGGCCCCTTAGTTTCTTGGTGTTCTGATTGTGAGTAGAATTGCTTCTTGTTCCCTCCTTTGCTCAGGATGGGGGTATAGCTCTGGAGCTTCCCCGCTGACCACTGTCCCTGCTCCTTTCAGGGGGGCTCAGCTGTGCGTGGTGGTCCCATCCTCTGCCACACACACGGTGCCTTCCTTCCTTTCATTTCCTTTGCTTTCTAGCCTGGAGTTAGGTTTTTCTAACACATTCCTCCTCATGTTTTGGCCAGTGGGACCTTCCTTAGCACGGGAGCTGGAGTCCTTGAGCTCTGGGTCAGCCGAGAGCCCGCCCTGGTCTGGAGAACTCTCGTCCTGGGGTTCGCCGGCCCCGCTCTGGGCCCATCTGGTGCTGCCTTGCCTGCCACTTCCTTGGTGGGTCTCCTGTGTCCTGTGCATTTTCCACCTCTGGTCCCATGTCCCCACCTACAGAGATTGTGTCTGTGCAGTTTGAAATGCTTGCGTTAACTTTTTATCCTTTTCTCTCCATCATTTGAAAGTCAGTAGCAGGCGAGGTGACACTTTACCTCTAAACACACGACAGGCTTTACTGAAAAGCAGCTCCCATCATACCAAAGAGGACAGGGACCTCACAGTGCCATTCCCGGTCTTCCCGCCTACGTTTGTTACAGCTCCTTTCTCGCTCCGACATCCAGTCTGGGTCCTGGGTTGTCCTGGGAGTTAACCTCCCTGATGTCCTTTCATCTGGAATAGTCCCCGGCGTTCTCTTTCCAGTGACAGAGGCTGTCTGAAGGTGAGCTGTCACATAGAATGTTGTTCTGTGTGCATCTGACCATTGGCCGTGGTCCCTCTGGAAGGTCTTGCACACGGGCGGTTAGGGCTAATGCTCCCTCCGGGTCTGGATTTGGCGCCAGTGCTTCACGGGCTTCATGTGGCATCCATCAGCAGTGTGGAGGTCAGGTCTCTCGTCCTTACGGTGCTGGTTTGATCTGCCCCATGTTCTCCAGAGGAAGGGAGGCGCTTCCCTGTGGCACTTGGCACAGAGTTCTCAGGCCAGTCGTTGGCTCCGTGCAAAAATCCACCCCAAAACCTTTCACCCACACTTTTAACATCCTTGGCAGAGCTTTGCCTGGGTCGGATCTTTAACTGGAATTTTGTAAATGGTAATTTTTCTGATTTTGTCATTTGGTTTCCCTTTATTAACAGACATTCTTCTATTAAAAAAAAGAGCTTTCCCTTATCAACCAAGACTGAACTACATTTACATCCTCCAAAACAGAGCAGATGTTTGATACTTTCCCTTTAATTTCCAGGTTTCAGAGTAAGAAGTTTAAACGGTTACTCCAGTAGTGACAATTGAGATTTTATCTGTCTGGTTTCTGTTTTGTCTTTTGTTCTGTCTTGAATATCACTCTGATATTTATTCATTGTGATATATTCATTACTACTGCTTTCCCTCCCTTTGGCCAGCGGTAGCCCTTCAGGTTAACCTGGGGGCCTGGGCATGGCCTTGCTCTCTGCACGGCCCAGCGTCCCAGCTCACCTCGGACTTCCTGTGCCTCAGACCCAGACCAGCCGCTTCTCCTGCGTGAGGCGTGTTTCCAGAGACCGAGGGCTGGGGTGCTTTTGATTCTGGGTGGCATGGTGTCCAGGCTTTTCACTGGGCAGAGCCGGAGAATATAGATTCAAACACGAGTTCACATTGCTATTTCTAATTCAAATTTAGAGTTTTTTTCTTAAAGTAATTGATTTGTATCTTTTTCTCCTTACACTGGAAATTGTGCTTTCTGACAATTCATTTACTTACTTTTCCTTACAATTTCTATAATGTACTTTTAGAATTACATGGCTATTGTTAGTACTAAGGATACTCGTGCTGAGTGAGGAGGGTTCAGATTTCTGGCGTTCTGTCCTGATCCACATCCCGCTGGGGACAAAGACTTGGTTCAGCGTGCTGGAATCCCTGGAGATCATTATTTCCCCTGTGGACCTGTTACCGGTTTGATATTCAGTCAGATTCACTTATTTCAATTTGTTCTCAGTTTTAGGTTTTCCTTCCCTTCTGATTTAATTTGTTGGAATATTTACATGGCTCAAAATCTAAAATGCCCTCTAGACCATCCGCCCCCCATGCGGCCTCCTAGAGGAAACTGGGCTTTCAGTCTCTGGCCTCTCCTTGTCTTGTTTCTCTTTGTTTCAGAAAGTAAGCAAATAGGTTTTTATTTCTCCTTGTTTCCTTATTCAACAGGTAGCATGCCAAGTACACTCTTTTTTCATGTCGCTTTGACCCGTTACCATTGTGTCCTGAGCTCGCCTTCCTGCAGAGATGCCTGCACCGTCTGTGCAGCTACATCGTAGGGCGCTGGGCACGAGCTCCCACTGACGGCCGTTCGGGCCGCTTCCGGGCTTCGCTGTGGCAGACAAGGCAGCCGCTCCGGCCTCGTGTTCACACGTTCTCTGCGCGTGTCCGTGTGTTGGAGGCGTCGCGAGCTCTCGGATTACGGTCGTCGGCCGCTCCCGTGGCAGCCTGTGGCCAGTCTGCTCCACGCGGGGCAGCCCGCTCCCTCAGGGCCTTGCCCGCAAAACAGGCTGTTCAGCTTTGGGATTTGTACAGCTGACCGATGTGACATGGGTCTCAGTGAAGTTTTAGTTTGCGTTTCTTTTATAACGAGCGGAGTCGAATGTCTTTTATGGTTGTCTTTGTCTGAAAACTTCTTTTCATATCTTTTTCCATTTTTCCATCCAAGTTTTTGTTTTTTCTGTACTCTTGTTTTGGGAACTCTGTTCATTAAGGAGATTAGCTGTTGCCCATGATATAAATCGCAGGTATGTTCTCCTGCTTTGTCATTTTTACTTTGCTTTTGGTGGGTTTTGCTATGTAAAGTTTTATTTTACGTTATTTTTTAATTTCTTAAGGTTTTATTTTTAAGTAACTTCTCCATCCAGTGTGGGTCTCAAACCCACAGCCCTGAGACCAAGAGTCCACTGACTGAGCCAGCCGGGCGCCCCGTAAAGTTTTGTAGTTTTGTCCTCTGATGTGATGGTCTTTACTCTTATCGCTTCTAAATTCCCGAGTCCTGGATGCCAAGGCGTTCACCCCCCATCTCATGAAGAGATCCACACGCGGCTTCTCCGGGGACCTGTAGGCTTCATTTTTCACATGAGACTCGTGGTCTGTCTTGTAGTTTATCCTCTTGTATGATGGGAGATAGGCATCCAGTTTCATCTTTTTTCGAATGTCTCTCCCTTTGACCTAGTGCTGTTAAGTCTGTCTTCTTCTTCAGTGACCTGAGAGCTGCCCTTCTCGCACACCCATATTTTTTATTACTTGGGTTTGTGTCTGGATTTTATATTTTGTTCCATTAGACCAGAGGTTGGCAAACTGATTTTTGTTAAGGGCCAGGTAGTAAGTATTTTAGGCTTTTTCTGGGTTACGTATGTTCTCTCTGGGATCTTCTTTTTTAACAATCCTTTAAAAATGTGAAAGCTCGGGCGCCCGGGCGGCTCCGTCGGTTGGGCGCTGCCTTCGGCTCAGGTCGTGGTCCCGGAGTCCCGGGATCGAGTCCCGCGTCGGGCTCCCTGCTCGGCGGGGCGTCTGCCTCTCCCTCGGACCCTCTTCCTCTCGTGCTCTCTCTCTCTCATTCTCTCTCTCTCTCAAATAAATAAATTAAAAAAAAAATGTGAAAGCTATTCTTAGCTCCCAGCTGGATTGCCCAAGGGCTGTGGTTTGCCAGATTCTGCATAAAAGCACCTGTCCACACACGGCGGGCATGCTGTTGAGTCAGAGGTGCAACTTCTCTCTGACGTCCAGCCCCCGCCGCCCCGGTGCTCTAACCTGCAGGGCCCCTGTGCATTCTGGCTGGGCTGGTCTTCTACATGAACTTGTTAGCTCTTTATGGGGGTTCTGCTGAATCCATGGGTTAACGCGGGGAGAGCTGTCCCGCCAGGGACAGGGACATCCTTTTAGGTGCTCATTTCTATCTCCCTGACTTTCCAAAGACACGGAAGTGACCCTCATGCGGGTTTTGCTGCTATCCTGTTTTCTGACCAAGTAAATCTTGTCTTTATCATTACCTTCTTTTTTATATTCTCCAGTGTTTTTTTCCTGATTTGAGTTGCTTAATTCATTTAATTCTTTTGTTTTTGTGGATATAAAATATTCAAGGCTATGGATTTTCATTTGATTACTGCTTTATGCTTTGGTGATTCAGATAAGTAGTACTTTTATTCTTTTCTAGAAAATCTGTTTGGATTTTGTTTTCCATTTGGTGTAGAATTATTTAAAGGTAAGTTGTAAATTTGTTTTTAAAAAATTGTTTCCAGTTTCTAGTTTGTTGCATTGTGGTCAGAGAATATTGTTTGTGTTATTTCTGCCTTATGGAGTATATTTAGGTTTTCTTTGTGGTCTAGTATATGGTTAATTTTTATTAATGTTCTAGATACACTCGAAAGATATATTTGGTGTAACCGGGGAACAGTGTCAAACGCACATACGTTCTACCTAATGGATTAGCTGGTCTGGCCTTCCATACCCTTGTTTATTGTCCACCTGACCTGCCTTAAAAACAAAGTGATTAGTTTGTCTTTACTGTAATGTTTTTGTCTATTTCTCCTTGCGTCTCTAGATTTTTGCTTTGTCATTTGGTGTGTGATATTTCTAGCTGCTGTGTATTCCTCATGGGTTGTAGACTGTAGTGTTATGAGGTGCTCGTCATCTGCGGGAGTTGTGGATGCCTTCGCAGAGCAGGGATATTTGTGGGTCATGAAGGAGAGGCGGAGACTGAGGACCATCCAGCCAGAGGAAGAGCACCCACCAGACTTGGATGTGGGGGTGTGGCTGGACTAAGGCTCAGGAAGGAGGGCGGCTGGGCTGGGGCTCAGTATTTATGAGGGGGTGAGAGAGGTGAGCTGGGGGGCCTGAGCAGACCCTGGGGAGGTACCACTGCCCCTGGGGTCTGTCTTGGTTGAGTAGATGGTCAGCATCATTGCAGACTTTTGAGTGGGATGGAGATGACACAGAGCTCCCTTTGTGGATGCTTTGGCAGTGCTGTAGGATGGACTGCAGGAAGCATGGACCTCAAGGAAGGCCACTGAGGAGCTGGTTGTCTGAGCCAGACAGGAGTGAAGGGGCCCAAGCCTGCTGGGGGAGGAACTGGGTGCCTCCAGCATGAGAGCCCTGAGGCTGGGCCCAGACCAGGATGGGCCCCCACACCCCCAAATGCCTCCCCCATGTACTCAGCACGCCATCAGCTCTGGGCTCAGGGGGTCACCCTGTGATCATGAGCTCCATCAGGCAGGGACCCTGTCTGTCATGTTATCCCTGCGCAGTGCTTGGTGCACATTGCTGGGGGCACCACAGTTATCTGTGGAGTGTGAATTCATGGTGCGTCGAAAGGACCAGGCAGCTGAGTGGATACAGTAGTGGTGTTGGAGCGGGAGGCGGCCCAGGAGGGGCGTTGCAAGGGCCTGGTGCCTGGGAAGCGCTCTGGGACGATGTGAGGAAGAGCTGGCTGGGAGAAGCTGGAGGGTCCAGTTGGGACAGGCTTTGCTGGGGAGCAAGGAGAACTCTGGGTGGGGAGTCTGTGGGTCTGGGCGACGCTGGCGGTGGAGTGTGGCGCTTCCGGGGCCGGCTGTCTGCGAGTGTTGTTTGGGAAGTTGGCCCACAGAGTTCAAATCTGTTCTGCCTCTTCGAATCAGAAGTCTGACCGGTGTGGAAGCCGGTGCCTGAGCTCTTCCTTCTCCTGTAGCCCAGGTGGGCCTGGCTGGGGGCGGGGGGGGAGCGGCACCATTGGTGTCATGAGCTGGGGCTTGGGTGTTTGCAGGTCTTTGTTTCTGTCCCCACCATGTGTCTGATGAGCCAGCCTCAGGGCTCCCTCATTTCGGGGGTGTCCTGACAATGACCAGATGCCACAGGCCACCTAGGTCTCAGCTGGCTGGTGGCACTGGGGTCAGGGTGGTGAGTGTCCTTGGCCTCCACTGGCCCTGCGACCTTGGTCACTTGAGAGTGATGTTAGGGACTGGCCTGCCACTGTGTGGTGTCACTGCCATCACCTCCCTAAGCCTTTTTCCTGACTCCTTCCTGCTCCTCCACTCCATGAGGTGCCCCCGTGACTTCTCACTGTGGCCGGAGCCAGGCCTGTGGCAGCTGGTCCTGGCGCTGTGTCCCTTGGGCCCACGAGAGGCCCTCCACCCCCACCTTCTGTCAGCTCCCAGTGCTGTGTCCCGTCCCAACTTGCTTCCCTCCTTCAGCTGGAAGCACTGTTCTGGTCTTGAGAGCAGGGGGACACCCCGGGGCTGAGGTGGCTGGAGGTGGGGTGGGGATCTCAGCCCTGCCTGGGACCTGCTCCCCAGTGCTGAGTGAACATGCACCCTTCCACCCCCGAGTCACTGTTCTGCTCATTGGGGGCTCCGTAAACATATTGATGGGAAAGGGGAAATGTGTGAGTGTGTTCCCCAGCTTTGCTTCTTCCTGCACTGTAACTAATGATGACTTCTGTGGTGTTTTTGTCAACTTAGAGTTGATGGTGATGCCACCTGGCAAAGCCTAAATGCGGGGGCTACAGTCCACCCCTCTCTCTCAGTGAGGAGTCCGAGAGCCGGGCGCAGCCCCCGGGAGGCTCTGGGCTAGGGCAGCACTTGGGGGTCTTCTGAGCAGCTCAGCTTGAGCTCAGCTTGAGCTCTGCGTTTGTGTGTGTTCTCCCGGTTTTGACAGCAGACCATGTTTCTCCTTAAACCCTGCACGCAGAATAGTGACCTCCCTGGGCAGCCCCATCAGGACATCTGTCCCTGTTCAGGATAGACTGTTTCACAAGGACTCGGTGAAAACCATGAATCATATTCTGGGAGGAGTTCAGTGTATGTATTGGAAAGAAATGTCGACTTTTGAACGTGACTCTGTGTTTTGTAAATTTGGAAATTTTATGACATTTTTGATTAATGTGTTTATTAAACTGCAGTTATGATGGAAGCAGAAATTAGTGATCGTGACCACAGCAGGAATCACTTTGAAATGTAAAGATGGGAAATGACTCGAATCACTTTTGGGCTCATTCGAGGCCTCTTTGAACAGGGCCTCCTGGCTTTCAGCTCAAGTACCTGGTGGAGCCTGGGTTCCTGAAACCCGGAGAACAACGCTGGTTCACCCACTACCTGGCCGCCCAGACCCTACAGATCGACGTCTGGGACGGAGACTCCTTGCTCCTCGTGGGATCTGCAGCCGTCCAGATGAAGGTGGTGGCTCTGTGCAGGCCGAGCCCAGTTAGGGTGGGGTGTCCCTCCTGGGAGGGTTTGCTCGGTAGGTGGTCCTTGTCCAGTGCGGGACTGTGGTCTGACTGTTCACAAATTCTGTCCTTCCCCAAAGGCAAAGATTTTCACAAAGTCTCAGTTGTGTAATGCTAGGTTGTATTTTCTGTCATCAGTCAGCTCCTCCTACAAACCGACCACAGGTAAGGTCACCTTTGCCCCTCCACCCCCGCAGGACAGAGAGGATGCATGTTCCTGGTGAGCAGTGGCCTGGCCCACCGGGGGTAGGGGTTGGGGGCGGGGATGAAGGACCTACTGGCGTGTGCAAAGGTCACCCGATGCCTGCTATGGTATACCAGAATTGTGCTTTTCTAATTGTAATTAGAATTAGAATCTAATTCTTTCTCTAACTGTACTTTCCATCTTCCTCGTATACTAAATCCTAAATCCATGTGTTAATTAAAGATTCTTCCCTGGGGTTTCTCCCCAGAGGGTCAGCGTAGTTGCACGGCAGCTCCTGGGCTTGGGACTCGGGACACGACGTCCCGGCTGTGGGGTGGAGGTGGGAGAGGGCACAGCACCACAGCCCCAGCTCCTGCATCTCTGAGAGTCACCCGCTCCCCTGGACTCCCATTAGTGGACTTCCTTCTGGATTCCAGCCTCGGGTGCCCCTCGGTCCCCCGCTCCCCCCGAGCCTTGCCTCTGCAGCCGTGAGTGTGGTCACTGAGACTTGCGACCCAGCCCCATCGCTGCTCGCTCCTTGGCACCCCTCACCATGATGAGCTCACGGCTCCTGTTCCGTGGTGTGCCTGGCTGTGTGCGCGCCTCCCCTGAATCCATGCCCCTCTTCCTCTGGGGGCTGCCTGTTCCCCCTCTTCCCTCTGAGGGCTCACCTGGGCTGCGCCATATTTCCTCCACCCGACTCAGGTGTCCATCCCTGAGGGCTGATGCCCCCAGGGGACTGGGAGGAGCAAGGACAGAGGTCACCCATGGTGAGCACTCAGCAGATGTGGGCTGATGTTGTCATTCCTCACCCTGGTCCCTCGGACCTTCTTGGGTCATGGTGCCCACGGGATCGTCGTGGTCACTGCTTGTCTGTCTGTGATGCTGGCTGGTGACATCGTGGTGGGTGGGAATGGGACAGTCAGTCTTCATCTCCGGCACAGTCATGACCCCCAGTGGGCATGGCGCTGCATAGATTGAGCAAGAGGAGGGGGCACCGAGGGAGTGGGAGGGAACAGAGGGGTGGGGAGTGGAGGGCATGGAGGGAGGAGGGAATGGAGGAGGGAGAGGCACTGGAGAGGCAGAGAGGAGCCTCTGTGAACTGGGGACGGTCACGGCTCCTGCCTCATCCCCAGCTGAGCCCTGTGTCCCTGTGTTTTATCACCTGGAGATGAAGTTATTTTATCTTGTCCTCATGCTCTTGTGATCATTGACCCTTGGATAAATTAAAATTAAACTTTACTTTTTAAAAATAAAGTCTTTAAAATTTATAGAGAACAGATGGGAAATTTAGATGAGAAGAGCGAATCCCCGGTGACTGCAGGTGCTGAGCTAGTTAGGTGCCTTTGGTATATGGATTTTCTGGAAGGTGTGCACCGTGGCTCGGCTCCCCTGCTCGTGTTGTTGGCTGTGAGGGATTTTTGCTCGTTGCCCTGTGAGCGACGTTGCAGTGAGCTTCTTGAGGTACGGTGTGCCCTACCTTCGGCTCTTGTCCCGTGAATACGACAGCGTTGTTAGGGCGATAGTGACAGTGGCTGATCGTCCCGCGCTCGCGCTGTGCTATCCCCATGTCCGGCTGGGAAACTGAGGCCTGGGTTGCGCTGACAGTGGCCGAGCCAGGCATTTAGCCCAGTTCTGAATCGGAAGCTTGTGCTCTTTACTGTTACGCTCTGCTGCTCTCCCCAGACGAGAACTTGCTGGAAGTGTGTTTCTGACTCAGAGCTGTGCTCACGTGGCAGCCCGGCACGCAGTGGACCTCGGCTACCCAGTGACCCTGCTCCCGCCCGCCACCTGTCTTCTAGCTATACTGAAGCCCGATGCTGCAGGCCCCAGGTGTGGGGGTCTGTACTCTGCCCCCAGCCATCCCTGCCTGGCTCCTACCTCCTTGAAGCTCACTTACTGGAGATGGGGTCTGCTCAGCGTCCCCAGCCTTGTTCTGTTGCTCGTTTCCCATTGTTCTCTCCACAGAAGGGGTTCCAGGACGGTGGCTGCCAGGCCTGTTTGTGCACCTGTGGTATTCACTCAGTGGGTGAATTGGGGTGCACTTTATTAAAGAATTTGCGGGAAAGACCTGGTATCAAGGATGTAGGTTTTCAGAAGAAGATGGGCTCTGCCTCAGCCAGCCTCTGACTGGTGCCTTTCTCCCCTGCAGCAGCTCCTCCGCCAAGGCCGGCCGGCTGTGCAGGTCCTGCATGAGCTTGAGGTCGTGGCGACCGAATATGAACAGGATGTGGTGGTGAGTGCAGATGTGACTCGGTTTGGCTGTGTCAAGCCCATTGGTGTCTACACGGTGGTGAAAGGCTGGCTGCATCTGACGCTGGCCAATGTGGGTAAGAGTCCCTGGTGGCTTTGGCCTCACAACGTCTTTTGGGTGGCCACTCATTTTCCCTGTTGCTGCATGAGCTCCCTCAGGGCAGTGGTCCTGTTGTGGGCATCATCTAATCAATAGGAATTCAGAAAAACTCTTACTGTTTGACCACTGAGTCTGTCCTCAACCCCTGGGCATCTATCTTTAACCACGAGTATCTGTCCTTGACCACTGGGCCTGTCCTTGACCACGAGCATCTGTCCTTGACCACTGGGCATCTGTCCTTGACCACTGGGCATCTGTCCTTGACCACGAGCATCTGTCCTTGACCCCTGAGCCTGTCCTGGCACCAGATGTTTGGTGTCCTGATTTCTCATCAGGATTTGGGATCATTAATCATCTCAGGCTTGCCCACATTTTATTTCTTGGTGCTCTCTACGGGGCATCTCCATGATAGTCTTCAGATAAAATGACTGGTTCCAGGAGAGATTTTCATCTGGAATATCAGTCCACAGAACTACTTCATCACAGGAGAGGAAAGAGAAATGTTCCTCAACTTCCACGCAGCTTGGGGATAAGAGAACAGAGAAGTGCACTTCTTTACAGCCTAGCACCCTGACCTTACATCTAATGGTGTCCAAGGGTTGCTTCTCAGACACACTGAGCTCAGTCCTGGTGCGCCTTCATTCACGTGCTGGTGGCAGGGCACTGGGCTGGCTGTGGCTACAGTGGACTTGCCTGGATGTTCTGGAGGCTCCCCTGAGGCCCTGACCGGCAGGGGACATGGGGCTGGCATGCCTGCCTGTGCTCCCCACAGGGCAGGGGACCAGAGTGAGCCCCTGTGGGGCCAGGGGATATGCCCACTCAGTCTCCCTTGAGGGGACTATGGAAAGATTGGGGTTTTTCGGGGTGAAATGGAAAGGACAAAATCAAGCTGTTTGAGGTTTCTGGAGCTGTGTCTGTCTAGATGAGACTCAAACCTCTCACGTTTTATGGGGGAATTTTCCATTCCTCAAAGCCCAGGCTGACTTTAAAGCTTGGAGCCCCATGTGGGCCACATGTGCCCGGGCAGGCAGCATGGAGGCGGGCGGGCTGGGGCTGCTGCAGCCGGAGGAGTGCGCATGGCTCATTAAGTCAGGGTGGAGGTTTCTGCCTGCTTGTTTACAGTGGTAGGATCCGAGGCAGCCTGGAGAACAGACAATATGGAAACAGCAAAACTCAGGTTCTGGAGAAAGAAGTGAGCCGCATGTGAGACGCAGACATCATTCAGAGGCTCCTACGAGTGACGGAGCTGCAGGAAGCGTTCTGTGTCTGAGATTGCATTGGTTATTTTTATATTTATTCACGGCCCACAAATGTGCAGTGACTCCGCATTTTAAATCTTATCTTCAGAAGAAAGATTAGCTCCATTATATGTTATCTTAAATTGCTGTTTCCATACTTTGCCTGCAAGAGAGCGATAGCGCATGGGAGAGAGTCAGAGACGCGTGCCCAAGAGGTGCAGACGCGGAGGGCAACTAACAAAGGACAAATGTGCGCAGCACACTGGTCCATGCTGTGCTTTCCTCTGTCAGTTTTGCATTTTTTGGAAAAAAATAAGTGTTGTGGATTCATTTCTTTATGAAACTATTCTGCACCAAGTGGCAGGCAAGATGAGGCTGGGTGAGCTTCAGGGGACAGAAGCAGGGTCAGGCCAGCATCCCAGTGCCTGGACGGCGCTCCATGGCTCCGCATTCACAGGGCATGCAGTCTAGCGCGAGGCTGCGGACGAGGCGCCCTCTCTGCGCCCAGGGAGGGGTGGTGCTCGCACCCGTGGCCTCTCGGCTCAGACAGGCTCCATGATGGTCTCTGCAGCCTCGTCTGCAGTGTCTCTCAGTGATCTTTCGTCACGTGGGGGTCGCGAGAACCGTGCTTTCCCATCCCAGTGATCCTGGTGGTGCAGTGTGACTGTGGTTCATCTGCAGCCCTTATGGGGGGGCCACCCAGGGGAGTGAGGGGCTGCCCCGACCCCCAGCTTCGTGTTCTCAGGGTTGAAGGAGAACCGGGTGGTGTGGGCAGATGGCCTGGGTTTGGGGTCGGACATGGTGACGTGCTCTGCTCCTGCCATGGAATGAGGTAGTTGTAAACCGTGTCAGGAGTGCTGCCTATCGGGAGGGAGTTTCTGCACCCCTGGCAAATGTGCGGGTCCCCAGCTTAACCCAGGTCTCGCTGAAGGGAAAGAAAGCCCGCAGCAGCTGGAGATTGTGGACTGTGCCCTGAGGAGGTGAGCACCTTTGCTCCATCCGGTCCCTGAGTCAGTGCGTGTACATTCTACTGATGTAGTTTATTGTCCCAGCTTCCAAACAAACCGTTGCTCTGAGTGCAGATACCGCCAGAGGAAATGGCGACACTCAGGGACGGCCCTGGTCTGTCCGGAGGTGACCGTGTGGTCCTGCTGGTCCCGCATGCCGAGGTGACAGTCGTGACTCCTGAGAGCCCGGCTCCAAGGCTGCTGGCCGCGTGCCCCCCGAGCTGTCTGCACCAGATCCTGACCTGCAGCCGTTTCCCTGGCTACTGTGCGTCCGTCCCAGTGGAGCGATCACCAAGCTGAACAGAGGCCGTGTGCATGTCAGCTGGACGTGGGGGAAGGCCTCCCTGCCTGTGCTTCAGGGAAGGCCACGGAAGGCTCCCATGTTCCCTCAGGTGTGGCACGAATCCGTTGTCCTGAAAGGGAGCGGAGGTGGCTCGTGCCCACTGCCAGGTGACTGACGGAGCAGGCCCTCAGGGTGGGATGGAGAGCTTGCCAGACCGTCCGCCCACACCGGGAAGAAACAGCGCTGAGAGCCGGAAGCCTGGACCGACTCTGAGCTTGGGGCAGGAAGTGGGTGCACCTGGGCTGGGTGGCGCTTCGTCCCCTCTCACGTGGAGAGCAGGTGGTACCAGAGCAGTCAGGCCGGGACCTGGGCTCTGGCACCAGCTGGCTGTCCCCTCCCCGCTTGGCCAGGCTATCTGTCCCTGCCTGTCCGCTTGTTTGCTTGTCTATCCCCCTCGGGGCCTGGTGGCTTCCTGGGGACACGCCTGGTTCTTCCTTGTTGCATTGGTCACCCAGCAGCGGCCACAGTGGCCTGGCGTGGTGATGCGAGGTTCACAAACGGGTGGATGAACAAGTGTGAGAGCCTGTCTTGCTTCCAAATCTATTCCTCCTGGGCTTGCGCTGACAAAGCAGGCCCTGAGGCGTGAGCAGCTGATCCCACCGAAGCGGTGTTCACACCAGGTTCCATTCTTGGGGATGAGCCTTACGACATTGTGACGCTGAACCGTGTTGGGGGTAAACTGACCCCAGGGAGATGAGAGGACTGTGTTTGGCAGAGGACTCCGCAGCCCCTCTGTCCGCAGGGGAAGAGCAGAGAAGCAGCTGCGCGTGGGTGGTGGGCAGATCCCGTGGAGAAGTGTTCTGTGCTTCCCAGCAGAGCAGAAACTGAGAACAGCTGGAACTCAAGATGCAGGGCCAGAGGGAGGGACGGGGGTGGCAAATGTGGTGTCTGCCCGGAGGTCTGAGCCTGAAGGTGGACGTGTGCACTACGCATACAGAGCCGACGTCGGGGGAGGGACAGAGCTGCAGGAGGCCCGGGCCTGGCACCGAAGTCCCCCCAGGAAAAGACCCCAGGTAGGATTGTCACTGCCTTAGTGGCCAGGCCGGTGAGGAACCCACTGCAGAGGAGGCAGGTCTGCGTCTGGCGTCTCATGGTGACATGGCGCACTCCCAGCAGGCAGAACCTGGGCTGGACCTCAGGCTTTGCAAGGTCTGGAGTGTGGTGCTGCGTCAGGGAAGGCTCTAGACAGTGAGTGCCACGCCTGTCCCGGCGAGCTGATCTCCCTGGCAGGGGGTGCAGAAGCTGGCCAGTACGCCAGCCTTGCCCAGGGCTGCTGGCTGAGCTGTGGACGCTCTGGGCAGCAGGGCAGATAACCAGGAGCGGCTCTTGTCGCAGGAAGCCTGGGGGGAAGGCCAGCCTGATGTGAGATTCTCAGAAAACAGAAGAGACGACCAGAGGAGTTTGAAAACGGTGAGAATGGAAGTCCCTGGGGGCAGGACTCTGCTCACCCTGGGACACTCTGCTGTGTCGCCAGCCGGTAAACCACGCTGAGTAAATCACTTCTTGATTTGGCCAGAGGTGGTTTCAGTCTGTCTGTTGTTTTTGAATCGAGCATTTTCCCCCACACCCAGACTGGGGCCTTAGTCCTCGCTAGTCGCCTGAGGGATGGTCTGCTGTCACACCCGTGTCTTTGGGGTCTGCAGGGGCGGCCCCCATTGGCAGCAGGGCAGAGACTACGTGACCTCCCTGGTGGGACAGGCATTTCCTTCCCAAACCAGTCGAGAGGGAGACGTTTCTGTCAGGCAGCTGGAGATGGGATGTCACCTTGGTTAGCACTGCTGAGGACCAGCTCACCGCTGCGGTCGGGGCCGTGGGCGGAGCTGAGCGAGGAAGCCCGCCTTCCTCTGCTGGCGCAGAGCGGAGGCCAGCAGAGAGGTTGGGAACGGGCACCCAGAGGGAGGGGTACCTCTTCTAACAGCTCCCAGAAAGATCGCCAGGATGCCCTGTGCCTGCGGGAGTTCCACACCATCCTGCCGGAATCGGGGCAGCCCACACAGTGCGAGTGTTTTGCGTCTGGAACTTGGGGGGTTCGTTTTGGAATCCGACTTCATCGGCTGTAGTCTGCCTCCCCTGAGGTGGGAGTCCTGTCTCGCAGAGGGGCCGTGGGCTCCGAGGGTAGGATGCCGTTCTCCCCTGGGCCTCGCACACGTTGGCCGTTCAGCCGGGGCAGGCTTGCTGTGTGCTCCGCCTCTGGGCTTGCGCCGGCCCTCTGAAGCTGCGTGCTGCTTCCCTCCAAGGCTTCTGTGGGAAAACAGCTCCAGAAGATTCTAGCTTGCCGAGGCTCTTTTACCTTCAAGTGTGTTTAAAGTCAGACGTTTGCGGACGTGCACGGAGGCCTCCCCTGAGTAGCGGGTGTGGGAATGCGTGAGCCGTCCCATGAAGTGGGGCTGCCAGGGCCGCTCCCAAGATCAGAAGTTAGAGTGTGAGCAAGCGCCCTGAGCACCTGGAGCTTTAACCCCCTGAGGGAGAGCAGACACGCCTATCGGCCGCCTCTCAACTACCAAGCAGATTCAGAACCCTGGGTGCCGTTTTGGGGTGTTATCAGTCCAGGGGTGTGGAGGGGCCCTTAGAAGCCCAGAACTCCCTATGGGGGATATTGATGTGGCTCATTGCACTCCTTTTGTGTTAATACCTTGTGCTGGGATGTTTTTATTTTAGGTCACGTGTGTGAGCAGAGAGTGAGAAATTCCAGCTCATTGCCACCTTCCAGGTCACGGGTCATCTCGAATGATGGAGCCAGCCACTTCGAGGGAGGCAGTCTCCTCACGCGCGGGGGTCTGAGATGTGAGTGAGGAGCAGCAGGGGCAAGTGGGTCGTGTGTGGGTGTGATTGGCATGGGGAAAGGGTGGAGTGAGAGATGGAAGGCTGCGTGTACGTCCGTGTGCACGCAGGCACACGTGTGATCTGGGGGCGGGAGCGGTGGCTGTCATGTCCAGCTCAGCGCCCTGCCTCGGTGGACCCTCAGGCCGTGCCGGGTCAGTGCGTGCGTCATACCTGGCATGCTCTAGAGTGGGCTCCGTGGAAGCCAGCTGGGCTGTTTCACAGGCAGATTATCATCCTACAAGTGGCATCTGTTTTTGGTTAGCTGCCCATCTGCAGGGGAGCAGGAAATGGAAGGAAAGGGTAGGATGAACAAAGACTGGTTTTTTAAAAACTAATTTGAAGTCCCCACGCTGGGAAAGTAAAGCAGTCATGGAGCTTGGGAAGTGAGTCCTGTGCTTGGGGAGAATGTTGTCCACAGCAGGGGGCGTCTGAAGTTTTCTGTCCCCTTAAATCACCCACAGACCTGGATGCAAAGTAGTTGTTTGTGGGATGAAAAGCAGGTTGTGCCCTTTGGGTGGTGTTCCCCCATGTTGCTGGTCATCTGGCATAGATCCACAGCTGCCCTGAGTTTCCTGTGTTGACGGTCCTCAGGTACTATTGTCCTTGAGCCTGTGCCCGGGGAGGGAGGCCCCGCACTGTGGCTGGTGAGAGCCGCGAGGCCTCCGGGACCCCACGTTCCCTAAAACTCCAGCCCAGATTTTGTGGGGCTTGAATGTTCTCCCGGGAGAGGGACCCGGGGTTCTGATGCTCAGATGGGTCCAAGGTCCATGATCCCGGCAGGCTGAGAGTCTGTTCTCCCGTTCAGTGTTGAAGAAACCAAGGCAGTGGAGGTCAGGTGACTTGGCCAGTTGTGTGGTAAAGGGTGGTGAGCTTGGGTGAGAATCTGGAATTCCCACTTTGGGGCCAGTGGGTGGTCCAAGAACAGGTTTTGGGGGTATCTGTGAAAGCCTGCACCTTGGGGCCCAGCAGGTCAGGCGCTCTGCCAGGCCATGCAGGGAGCTGTAGCTCTTGAGGGTTTGTTGAGTGAATGGAGAGTCTCTGGAGTCATTGGTCCCCCTCTCCCTGTTTGATCAAAGACAGAGGATGGGGAGTTCCATCAGAGAGCCTGTCTTCCTCACTGGGCAAGGCTCGGCAAGTAGGAAGTTGTGCAGAGTTTTAGAAAGTGCTTCCAGGCTCTGAGCAGTGCGGGGATTTCATTTCTGGTTTCTTTGGAACTGGGTGATGCAGTCTGACAGGTGAGCTCATTGGTTAACCCTCAGCCTTGCTTGTCTCCTTCCCTGCGGGCCACTCAAACCCGACCGAGGTGGGGTGGCCCACCTACTATGCCTGCACCTGAGATGTGAAAAATTATTTTGGGGTGGCATTTTACCTGTCTAAACCGACTCATGGCATCTGAAAAGCAATTGAACAGCTTTAAAATGTTGGTGAGGAACCTGGAAATAGCCCTTGTTACTGGCGATGGAGGAAGAGGTGGGCGAGTCAGGGGGAAGGATTGCTTTTACCACCATGTGGAACGTTTCAGTCGGAGGCTGGAGATGGGGTGACGGTGTGGGACCCGGCCAGCAGGTTCAGCAGGGCGCTCATTACCCATGGATGCTGCGGATGCGTGAGGCTCAGGAAGGGCCCAGTCCTCAGTTGGGGTGCTCCTTCTCTTTTGCCTGCCTGTGCCAGCTTGAGTGCTGGTCCGGCAATCTCGATGTCAGCTTGTGACCTGACGTGTGCCGTGTGTGGCTTCGTCACCTGAAGAAAATGCGGCTCCTCTGCCGGCTTCAGCTTCTGTTTGTCTGCTCACATGGCTTCTGTGTATGTCCAGGGTTTGAGCAGAGTCTCCCAGAGGAGTCAGTTCCTTGGGGGCCAGTCTGTCTAGAGGCAGCTGGGTGTAGTCTGGGGTATGAGGTCGGGAGCCAGGCCTGGTCTGAGGCCCCCCCCGAACCCAAGCCTGGGCTTCAGGCCAAGTGGGCAGCTGATTAGAGCCCCTGATTCCTGATCTGAGCACACAGGGTGGGTCTGAGGACCTGGTGGGGCAGTGTCCTGAGAGCTCAGAGTGGTCCCCGAGTCAGGAGGCTCTCGCTGGTGGGGCTGCGTCCTGGATGAGGGTGTCAGCAGCCCTTGAGAATCCAGAGAGCATCAGCTTCTCGAACACTGACCTTTATTTTCCTCTGAAAAGTCCCCTAATGGTATATTAATTTGTCTCTAAGGACCAAGATCGGAATTCCTTTATTTGAAAGGCTGTAAAGGGGGGATGCTGTGGAGACCAGCTTATAGGATTACACATCTTTATCAGCATCTTAGAAGGTACAGGAAAGGGCAAGGTGCCTGCTGAGCTCCCTCCCTGGGTGAGGTGGCCGGAAGCTTGTTGCCAGGTCTGCTTAAAGAACGTAAGTTCTACACTTTAACCTTTGGCTCCCTCTTTGAACCTTCCAGCAGTAAAAAATGTGGTCCAAGCACAGAAGCTGGCTGACGTGGACCGTGAGCTGGCCGCCATGCTGTTCACGCACACACAGCACAGGAGCAAGGGCCCCCAGGGCGCTGGCCACGAGGGGGACGCTGTCCGCAGGCGCAAGCTGGAGCGGATGAGGTCCGTGCGCCTTCAGGAGTCCGGAGGAGAGCTCAGCTACCGGGGCGCCAGCATGTTGGTGAGGGCTTCGTCCACCTCCCGCTGCCCCGGGGTGTCCCCGTGTGGGGGTCGCAGTCATGGTGAATGAAAGCAGCCTCTCTCTCCTCTTCTCCTGCGCGGCTCTCTCTCTCTCTCTCTCTCCCTCCCAAATCCTACTTGTGGAATGGAGGGGAGACGGACCTCTCAGCCACCAAGGAGGTTTCCACGTCAGACTTACCTGGAGAGTTTTTATAAAAGCTGATTCTTGGAACCCAAGAATCAGGTAAGTCTGGAGAGTTTTTATAAAAGCTGATTCTTGGGTTCCACCCCTGGAGGTCCTGTGTCTAGTTGGGCCTCGCATGTGCGTGTCTATAACCTGGGCTGTTAAGAAAGCTCTAGAGGGGATTCTGAGGGGCGCCCAGGTTTGGGGTCAGAGCTGTGAATGGGTCATCAGTGCAAATCAAGTAATTCATTCCGACCAGAAAAATTCCCATTTTTGTCTAAAAATCTAGAGAAGACCCTACCATATTTTGCATCATAGACCTAGGAGGAGACAGTGGTTGTACCTGATGGGTTTATGGAATCAAGATGCCACAGCGGCCTTGAGGAAGATCTTTGAGGATCACCCTTTATATTAAGGCAGGCTGGTGTCCGAACAGACGTCCCTGCTCAGCCCTTCGTGCTCACAGCAGCTGGGGAAGGCTCCTGCCCTCAGGTGTGGGGTGTAGCGAGAGAGACGGAAACAGGCCAGTGAGCAAGACTGTTGAGTCTAATGGAGGAGGAGAGGTCCAGGAGAGGGCGTCCAGACTGAGCTTGGTGGGGCTGCGGTCCAGATGGGCCTCCTCCCCTACGGCAGCTGCTGAGGGTGGGGCGCCTGGACTGGTGGCCCGGCAGCACGTTGGCTGTGTCGGCTGCCCCCCGGGCTCACCAGCAGCCATGCCTCCTCGTTGGGTGGCGGGCCCGGCGCGCGGCAGGTCCTCAGTCAGGTGCCGCCAGTGCTGGTGCTTGTGTCCGCTTCTTACCGGGGTGTTGCCGGGTTTCCTCCTGTTTGATGTGTCCTGGTACAGTTTCCACAGCTCAGAGCCCTCATTCTGAATATAGCAGTGATTTTGGAAGTAATTGGATTTCTAAATACAAGAAAATGTTCCACTAAATTCTCATGATTTTCCTGGGTCAGCGGCCTGGAGAATTTAAGGTGAAAGTGACTTGTTTTATCGAGTAGGCAGCGGTTTCTCCCCCATCTGGAGTTCTCACAGCCTTCTTCAGAAAAAGGGTTTGTGAATTCACGAAGTCAGCGGGCCCTCTGATGAGAGCCGGAAGTGGAGCGGTGCTCAGGGCCGAGGAGCTAAGCCCCTGGCCAGTCCTTGGCGCTGGATGCGCTCATGCCGTCAGCTGGTCTCAGACCCCGGGGGCTGTGCATCGGGAGGCAGAGAGCAGCCAGGGATGCTGATGGTCTGGGAGCATCTCAGGAAAGTGGTGTAGCACAGAGTGGGGCCAGATGCCTGTGTTGGTGTCCCAGCTGTTGCTTGGGACAGTCCCAGCATCCTCATGAGGGTGGCTCAGCTTCTGTGGTGCCCGGGACAGTGGCCGGCCCCACCTTCTGCGGTTGGTCAGCGTCAGCTGCTGTGTGAAGGCGGAGCCCCAGCTGCAGGAAGACCATGAGCTGGGTACCTTCTCCATGGATCCCCCAGCCTGGGGAGAAGGGCTGGCAGGCTATCTCCTTGTGTGGGGGGTCCTCTGAGGCTGCAGTCTGTGTGGCAGCAGGGTCCCCAGGGCCCTTGGCCTGGACTCGGACCAGCCATTTCGTGTTTGAACAGATGCCCCAGCACTCCAAGCCTGGTACTGACCAGGCAGGCCTGGGGCGGTCAGGCCCCTGGGACCAGCCCCCCACCCCTGCCCTCTGCCCACCCCCTGCAGCCCCCAGATTGTCCCTCACAGTAGCAGTTTAGTGGCACTAACCCTGCTTCATGTAGTCATCCCATGCCGAGTGCCACAGAAGAGAGAGCTTTATTTCCGGAAATCCCAGTAAAAGCCTCACCAGCCTCGTGCTCTGGTTGGGTGCCATGCCCATCCTTGACCTGGTCACTGAGCTCTGCTGCCTGTGGGGACCCAAGGGCTCCAATAAGTGTCCTTACCCTTTGCCTGCCTGACTTTTGAATCGATTGAGAAATCAGACAGGAGTAAGGCAGAGAGAGACCCAAGTGTCACCGCTGTTACCGATGACTCTAGTGATCAGTAAAGCAGACCCTGGGAACTTGGGTCCTGTCTGCAGTCAAGGTGCTTGTGACACTGAGTGTGGAGCTAATGCTGGACCCGAGCCGCCTGGGTGAGGCCGTACGGCTACAGGCCACTAACCCCGCCGCTGGTGAGGAGCAGTGTGAGCACCTCATGCGGGGTCCACGCCAGTCGATCCCAAAAGGAAGAGTTGAGGGAGGGCAGGGCTATGCCTGCCTGGTTCATATTCCAGAACTTTCTATCAGAGAAGTCGCCCCACGTCCTGTGGGGTGGAGGGAGGCCAGGGGTGCCAGGCTTCCTGACAGCTTCCTCCATGGTACGGAAGGACACAGGACAGGCAAGGAGTTTCCCTCCTCACAAGCCCCAGGGTCATGTTGACTCTACCGGTGGCTGTTCACCATCTGGTCTACAGTAAGCTGGGGAGTGAGTGTCGCTGTGCTCTGCCCCCAGCCTCTCCCCTAGAGCCTGGTGTGGATCGTCCAGTGGTGGGCAGTCCAGATTTTGTCCCTGCAGCTTGGGAGTGGGTCAGAGTCATGGACTGTCTCAGTTCAAGCTTGAAAAGCCCCTCTGTGTTCTATTTCTCAGCCTAAATTATGTCTGGCCATCCCGCACTCCATTAAGAAGCTCTAATCAACTGTGTTTGTGTGGGGAGGCCTCAAATATGAGCATGACCACCCTCTTATTTTCAAATCCCCAGGGAGAAATTAAAGGCTCAGCTTCAATCCCCATGCGAGGGGAAGGCCAAAGTTTTGGATGTTGGACAGTCAATATCCAAAGTAATTTAAGTCAGAAACCAAATTTGGTCCTTACTTCTTGAGTTGAAGTCCAAAGGCGTTCAAACAGCCTCTGCCTTCTGATGTCTGGGCCTCCTCAGTGTTCAGAGGTTCTCAGCACGGGGCCTGGCTGGTCACAGCACGGAGTGGGGTGGGGTGCGGGATCTCCTTCTGGGTGGACCTTACTCTTTAGTATAAGTCACACAGAAACATAAGCCAGTCTCCAGCCTCTAGAACACGTCGTGTTGGCCAAGCCCAGTGAGTCAGGGCATCGAGGAAGGAGGTGGATGAAGGAGCCGTGGCTGAGCCCCACTAAGGCAGTGTGCCACTTGTATGAACTCTGGCTAGGCTCAGGTCCGCCAAGGCCCCTGCTCGAAGACGGGGCTCCTGTTGCCACACTGGGGACCTGGCCAGTGAGCCCATCCCCAGTCTTAGTAGCTTTGAGGCCATTTTATCCTCTTTTGTTAGAAACCTTTGCTTCTAATTCCCCACTGTGCCCAGATGCCAGCCTCGAGGCCATGGGGAGAGTTGGCCTCGTGGGCAGTTGAAGTCTCTTGGGAGCATGCAGGGCAGACCCTGCCTCCTACAGGGGAGACTGCCGCGGGGTAGAGAGAAGCCGGGAGTGCCGTGTAGACCCATTCTCTGTCCTCTGGACCTGGGGGTGGGCCAGTCCCATCTAACCCAGGTGGCTGAGGAAGGGGGTGGTGTGATTCCAGAAGAAATTTTGTATTCAGGGTGGGAGTGGGGGAGGTGGCGGACCGGCCCTTGAGAAGGAGAGCAAGCCCTGGTTTGGCACCTGTGTCCCCCAGGCTCAGCAGAGCATCCGTGCACAACACGCACGTGACCTGCAGGTCATTGCTGCCTATCGGGAGCGCACGAAGGTAGAGAGCATCACGAGCGCACTGAGCCTGGCCATCACCACCAAGCACACGATCCACGTCACACTGGGCACTGCCGAGTTCTTCGAATTTGCCCTCAGGAACCCCCACAACGTGCAGCACACAGTGACCATCGAGGTGGACAATCCCGAGCTCAGGTGGGAGTGAGCGGCGGGCCTGCTGGGGTCACCTGGGGTGACTCTGGGTTCTCCCTGAAATGAAAGCCAAGCTGCTCTTGATGTTCGAGGGCCCCGCTGATCCCGGCTTTCGCCCACGGTCCTGGGTTCCAACTCTCAGTGGGTGGGCAGGGGACTCGCCAGGAAGAGCATTTTTGCCTCAGAGCCCTGTGTCTCCTCCCCTGCCTTCTAGCGTCATCCAGCTCGGTCTCCGAGCCCGTGTCTCCCCTGCCTTCTAGCGTCATCCAGCTCGGTCTCCGAGCCCGTGTCTCCCCTGCCTTCTAGCATCATCCAGGACAGTCGGGAGTGGAGGTACTTCAAAGACACAGCCAAGCTGCACACGCCGGTGGAGGAGGATATGTTCCATCTGCGGGGCAACCTTGCTCCTCAGATCTTCCTGCGCCCGCGGGAGACCGCCCACATCCCCTTCAGATACCAGACCTTCTCTGTGGGGCAGCCGGCCTTGGTGCAGGTGAGGAGGCCATTCTTCCAATGCCAGATGGGCTTGCAAGGCACATGGGAAAATCCCACTTGGCTAAATAATGGGGAGGCGTTTCTGTGTGTCCCTCCATGCTGCTCAGACCACTTAGCCTTGGGGTGGATACCTGCTTTGCCAGCCCCTAGGTGAGCATGCACATAGTCCTCTCTGAGTGCTCTTTAATTCTTGGGTATAGAACCTCTTCCTTACCTCAGAAGAGCTGATGGGTTGAAACTTTCCAGCATTTTGTGTTCTCTAGTTAATGCTGTCTGCCTGCGTTCTGTAGTGTTTGCTTGTCTGCAGGAAATGCAGGCTTGGAGGTTTCCAGTGATGGATGCGAGTGGTACATGCCATGTGACTGGAGGGTGCAGGGCATGCGTTTTATCTTTCTTACTGAGCTTTTGGGGTCAGCTCTGTAGCATAGTGGTTCCCACTTAAATGGGCTCGAAGAGCTCTCAGAGGCTCACAGAATCCTGTGCAGACTCTTTGGATGCACTTTTGGGCGAGAGGTCGTAAGGACAGTGAAGACGTCAGGAGACCTTTGGCTTCAGGCGGAGCCAGGTTGCACGTTGGGTGGGTCTTCACAGTTCCCGGCAGTCCCTGCTCCCTCTTCGGGGTAGTGAGGCTGGTTTGTGACAGTGGCCGTCCACACGGTTATTATGAAAGCAGATGAGATGGTGCACGGGAGCCCTCGGTCCCAGGGGCAGCGGTTCCTACAGGGAGAAGTCCTGCAGCTAGAAGGGCTCTTCACCCTCCAACTCCCATCTTGTGACCTGCGGGTGCCGACTGGTTTCTTACAGGCCTCTGCTGAGCTGAGATCTGAGAAGGGCACAGACGCCGGGTGGCCCCAGAAGTCCAGTGCAATGCCCACTAAGCATGCCAAGGTAAGGGCAGGACACCTGCGATCCTAGACAGTCCCAGGGTCTTGCAGTGACAGCCAGGTGTCTTCTGAGCAGACCCGGTGAAATGTTCCCGACTACTGTTTTTACTCAGGCTGCTGGGGCCTGGCCCTCTGCCCTTCACTGAACCTCCTATGGTGGGGGGGGGGCGGGGAGCGGTGGTGGTGGAGCAGGGCCCGTGGAGGTGGACTCCTACTGTCCTGATGGAGCAGTGACTGCCTCCGGCGATGGTGGTACGGCCTCTGCGTGGGTGTCCGGCACGGAAGCCACTCCCTGGCCACTTGCACCTTGCAGCCCTTGGTGCTCTGGGTGCCTGCCCCACGCCCTGGAAGTACAGCTGTCTCAGCATGCGGCCACCACACACGAGGGTTAGACTGGCCCCCTGACCCTCGCCCACAGCATCCCCACGTCCCGTAGGATCAGTGTGGGGGCTGTGGGGTTACTTCTCGGAATGCTCATTACCACCTAGAGGGGAGACAGGTTTGCACACTCTAGCAGCCTGTCTGTAGGATGTCCTGAGGGGGAGCTCAGGACACTTGTTTTTAGGAATTTCTGAAGCTTTTTTTGGGCAGACAAATGCCTTTTTGAAGTAGTTTGAAAGTAAAAACAAAAGCAACAAGACTTTGCCCCACCCCTGCCCCGAGAACAGATTATTTCACTGAGTCCCAGATGAGAAGCCGACTCCCGATTGCAGGCCTGTGTTCCTGTCTCATTGTGGTGACTGCTTGTACCCTCGGCCCCGTCACCAGTGGAAACTGCTTTATTTTACTTAACGTGGAGGCACAGTTTTGCTTTGCTTAAGGAACGTCAGCTGTTTATGTAGGGCTATCGATGAAATCTGAGAGGCTAGTACATTTTCCGTACATGGATTTGGAGTTTGAAGGCAAACCCCAGAAATCTTTTGAGTTCACCGGTGATTAGCTCAGTCTGTGTCCCTAACAGATAAGGACTTTTAGCCTCACCGTGTGCCACTGTCACTGCCCCCCGATCAGCCGCAGACCCTCTGAGGCGCCTAGTATCCATCCGGTGCTTACTTATCTTCTCACGTGTGGTTTGAGTGAGTCCGGGCCCACTGACTCCAGGGCCGCGTGTCTTCCCTCCCCTCGGGTTCATTGCCCACATGCGTTTTCAGGGTGGGAAATGGGGAAATGCCACTTTTTTCGTTCTTCCTGGACTTTTTAGCTGGGATTCTGCCATAAACAAGAATTTCCCCACCAGCAGTTTGGGTGCCCTGAAATACACTTTATACCAGAAAGTCAGGATAAGTGTTGGATTCTTTCATTTTATTTATCAGTGTTCAGAGTAATGAATTGCACCCTGGCAACCTCCAGAGGCGGTCAGTGTTTGGAGTCTCATTATGAGCGCACAGGGGTATGTTTGCTGCTTCTCGTCTGTGGCAGGCATTGGGTGCTGAACTGCTGCTCTCTGCCACCGCCATCCCTTTCAAAGCACTGTTGTTTTTTTGTTTTAAAGATTTTATTTATTTATTTGACAGAGAGAAACAGAGAGAGAGGGAACACAAGCAGGGGGAGTGGGAGAGGGAGAAGCAGGCTTCCCGCGGAGCAGGGAGCCCGATGCGGGGCTCGATCCTAGGACCCCGGGATCCTGACCTGAGCCGAAGGCAGACGCTCGACGACTGAGCCACCCAGGCGCCCCTTTCGAAGCACTGTTAACTAGGTTAACTGCTCACGTATTAAGCAGGTCACTGGAATGGTAAAACCAGAACTCCAAGTTTCTAGGAGGTAAACATGGCCAGAAGTGGCTGCCTGCCCCCCCTTGTGCTAGGGAACAGCAGGCTGAAGCTGGAAATACTAGAACTCAGTTTGTGCAGAGTGGGCAGTAAGCCTGAGACCCCATCCAGAGGACGGTGCACCCGGCATTGCTGGACAAGGATGGGTCTCCGGCTGAGGCTGACCAGAGGGTCCCCTCCATCTCAAGCCTGGCTGTCCTCCGTGCTTCCGGGAGCTGCCAGGGGAGCAGAACTATGGACTGTGGGGGCCAGAGCAGGGGAGGGCAAGGTCGGGTGGCTGGGGCAGAGACCCGGCCTGTAGCAGGTGCAGCAGCTGAATACACACGTGGTCTCCGTGTGGTGGTGCACTTGTGGCCAGAGTGTCGGCACAGATGATGGGGCGGCTGGTGTGCTTGCAGGAGCTTCTCTCCCAGCTGAGTGAGCGCACATGAGATGGGGAGGGCATTCAGGTCGAGCTCCAAACAGGCACGACCAAGTGCAGCATGGCATAAAGATCCGAAGGTGGGAAAACAGCAAAGACAAGCCAGGACCGTGCCTACAGAGTCTGGAAGGGGGCGTGCTCGGGCGGGGCTGGCGGGCACCCGGAGCTCAGCAGTGTGGGTGGTGGGTCCAGCCCAGCGGGGATTTGGGCTCGTGGTGGCCATCCTCTTACGAGTTATGACTTAAACAGAGTTTTACATATATAGCTTTTTATATATGTACATCTGAAAGATTTCACAATAAACATGTCTTCCCCATGTAGCAGGTTTGTCTGGAGGCCCGAGTTCTCCGTTGATGTGGGAAGGTTGCCTCGGGTGTTGGGCTGCGTGCCTGCCCTCATTCCGGGGCCTGGAGAACTCAGGACCAGACAGAGTTGGGGAATAAAGATACCTGTTTCTTTCTTTGTGTTTTTTTTTAAAGATTTATTTATTTTTGAGAGAGAGAGGGAGAGAGAGTGTGCACGTGTGCTCAGGGGCTGGAGGGGCAGAGAGAGAGAATTTTAAGCAGACTCTCTGCTGAGCGTGGAGCCTGATGCCGGGCTCAGTCTCATGACCCTGAGCTGAAACCAAGAGTTGGATACTTAACTAACTGAGCCACCAGGTGCCCCAGTAACTTTTTTTTTTTAAAAAAGGAAATTTATATTTCTAGGCTTTTTGGTTTAGGTACAGCCTCCTTTTACCGTCTGGAATCAAAGAGCTCCACTACCACCCACCAGGACCTGGCGGGTTAACACCAGACCCTCGAACAGCTTCCCTGCATGTGCACGGCCAGCGTGCTGGAGGATGGGGTGGTGGCTGAGGGCGCGTCCGATGTTGGCCCACACACCCTGTAGCTGGCAGTCGAGGCGAGGGCCTTACTTACGAGAACTAGCAGTACCAGCGGCTACACGTGACGCGTGCGTCACGAGAACACGTCCATGCGCCGTCCCTGTGCTGCGTGCCGTCCCCTCGGCGTGGGCACCTGCTGCTGCAGACTCCGTCCCCCGTTTCTCACAGTGTCTGACCCTCCCACCTTGCAGGGGGAGCAGGCCCAGTGGAGCCTGGCGGGGTGCACACAGCTCTCCGCGGGCCCGCGGGCTGGGCCTGACGCTGGCGCCGTCTGCTCTCGGCAGGTCGTGTTCAGGGGCAGTGGCGGCAAGCCCATCGCTGTGCTCTGCCTCACCGTGGAGACCCAGCCCCACGTGGTGGACCAGGTCTTCCGCTTCTACCACCCGGAGCTCACCTTCCTGAAGAAGGCCATCCGCCTGCCTCCCTGGCACACACTTCGAGGCAGGTCCCATCTGTCCCCATGGCTGGCGTTCTGCAGGTTCAACAGATGGGAAGAGGTTTTTCCCTGAGGGTGACAAGGGGCATGATCATGTTATCCTGTGATGCTCTTACTCCAGCCTGTGACCCACCTGTAAATTCTCCACCTGCCTTTGTCGTTTGAAATGGTGGCCTCACTGTCCTCTGAGATGCCCCGGGGTGGGCATGATTAGCTGATTCTACCTCCTAAAACCCATGGCCCCGAGGGTTGTGCCAGGAGTGCACTCATACCTTGGGCTGCTCAGTCACTTCCCTGGTCCAGGTCTGGTGCGTCCTCTGGGTCAGGCACCTTACTCCATAGTCCCCCCCATTCACTGTTGGTCACTCCCCTCGGATAGGGCCCCGAGGACGTGGCTAGTGGTGGGAGTGCCGGTGCCCATGGAGGCGGGACTGGCGTAGGGTAGCATCGCCCGTCTCCCAGCAGGGGTCTTTTAGCACCTGTGATGGGCCAGGCCTGCCCCAGACAGTGACACCACGGCCCAGGCCTGTCCAGAAAAGACGCTTGTTCTGATACTCCCTGCCCTAGGTGCTCCCGTGGGAAGCCCTGGTGAGGAACCCCCAGTCCACGTCCGATGTAGCGACCCCAACGTCATCTGTGAGACCCAGAATGTGGTAAGTTCTGCCGAGCCCATCACCCAGCCAGCGCCCCCATCATCTGAGCCCCCTGGCCTCCGACAGCCTCTTCCTCGTAGGTTTTCAGTTAAGTGGTATCTTTCTAAGGTGCTAACGGGCTATTTTGACATCCTTGTGGGAGGCTTATGCATGAGTTTTCATCTTTTCTGCTAGCAGATCAGTTCTTTGATTATCTTTGAATTTAAATGAAAAAAAAAAGGCATGAAGCAAAGTGAATAAAGTGAGTAGTAATTAAGCCACTTATTAATTGCCATTGTGTAAAGAATAAGGGCAGTAATTGTGTTATGACTGGTTAGGAAATTGGATAAAATCTCCTGCAGAATATAATTATTGAACTCAATGTGAAATCAAGAAGTTAATGATTTTCTTTTTCCCAGGAAAAAAAAAAAAAAAGGAAGAGTGAATTCTGACTAATACCGAAAATTAAACACCTGTTGGGAGGGAGGGAGCCTGGTTCCCGCCTGCTTCTGCTTCATGCAGGCTCAGGGGGCTGGGCTCGGAGTGGGGAGGCAGGCGGTGTTCTCAGAGTGCACCTGTGTCCGCCAGGGCCTCGGGGAGCCACGGGACGTGTTCCTGAAGGTGGCTAGTGGGCCAAGCCCGGAGAGCAAAGACTTCTTTGTCACTGTTTACGCGTAAGTCCACGAACAGGAACCCCGGAGGTCGAGAGGGGTGGGCGGGGGTGGGAAGCAGCTGCAGCATTGGAAGGGCCCACCTGGGCTCTTCCCAAGCTCCTGACGGGGCTTGTTGTCGGGCCTTTGGCCACGGGAGGGGAGACTCCAGGGCTGTCGGGGGCCTCGCAAAGGGCGCCCTCTGATCGGAGCGGCACCAGCGGCCTGAGGGGCGGGTGGAGAGCCCACCAAGGAGAGAAACTCGAGGCGGCGTCTGCCCCAGTGCAGTGCCCGGTTCCGACCAGGGGAGAGGGAAGGTGGCAGTCATTACCCTTGCATGCCTGAGACGGTGATCACATTGCCTTCCTGCTTCTCCCACTCAGTGAAATGACCTGTTCCTGTTCCTTTTCCTCGGAAGTCTCCTGTTCCAGTCCCTTGAGGGAGGAGCTTTCAAAACTTGGCCAGGCTGGGGGCTTTTGAGTCAGACGTCTGAGAATGGGGCAGGGGATAACTGCGCTCGGTGCCCGTCTCGGGCTGTGTGGACACCTGAGGGGCAGGGTTGCTAAGAGCCATTTGGAGGAAAGCGTCAGTATCGTCCTGCGGCACCAGGCAGCTCCGGCCTGCGTGACCTCTGAGCCCACAGACTCTTCCGTGTCCTGCTTTCCACGGGCTTCACCCCAAGCCACCTGGTTTGGGACTGTGACGTTTCTGGCAGAAGCCCGCGTTGTCGTTCACACGGGGTGTCGTGGTGCAAAGTCAAAGTGGGCCTTCAAAGTGGGGAAGGTGGCTGCGAGGGTCATGGCAGCTGGGCTTCACTGTCTCCTCGGCCCCTGTCTCCTGCTGGGTGCTGCTGCCCTCACCAGCACTGAAAAGGTTTCTGTCCTGCACAGGGATAACTGGCTGGCAACACCCGTCCAGATATGGCAGGTCCACCTTCACTCCTTGCAGCGCGTGGACGTCTCCTGTGTCACAGGCCAGCAGACCCGCCTGTCCCTTGTCCTTCGGGGGACACAGTCGGTTCGGAGAGTGCAGGCTTTCACCTCGCACCCCCAGGAGCTGAAGGCGGGTCACTGGGTGTTCTCTGGCCTCTCCCCTCCTCACCCCACCCTGGGAACGGACGGTGTGGGTCCTGTGGACAGGCTCATGGCTCCTTCAAGACTCGTGGCAGAGTCTTCATTCAGATTGCCTTTTATTGGATATGCCATCATGGGATGAGTGACATATAAACCCCAAAAGCCACTTTTTAGAAAAATTATTGGAAGGCAAATATTAATAGCAGCTCTGGAATTAATTTAGCCACAATTATGCGTCGGATAGTGAGGGCAGTGCAGACTCCTTGCCAGGGTTTTGAGCTGGAGCTCGTTGAGATCTCCCTCTGCTGAGGCAGCTCCGGTGCTTAGGGCACCGTGGCCACACGGAGGGCGCTTGCCCGCCCAGGTGGTGATGCGGACCGTGATGTGCTGCGAGCCTGACAGTGTGGCTGGGTCTGGTTTTAGATATGGCACCGTCACTCACGCCCCTTCTGACCTCATGCAGGCCACGTGGGCCCCCTGCCCCCGGGATAGCGGGGGTTCCCTTGGGTTTCTGTCTGTGCCCTGAGCTGCAGGTTTCAGGAAACCCCTGGTCTGCACAGTGTGAGGGACTGCGTCCTGACCCGCTTCTTTTCTGCTCTTCCTAAAGATGGACCCCAAGGGTGTGTTTGTGCTGCCACCTCGCGGGGTGCAGGATCTGCATGTTGCTGTGAGGCCCCATAGGGCAGGGAGCCGGTTCATCCACCTTAACCTGGTTGACGTGGACTACCACCAGCTGGTGGCCTCGTGGCTCGTGTGCCTCTCTTGCCGTCCACCTCTCATTTCCAAGGTCTGGAGGGGCACACGGGGTATGGGTGGTGTGTCACCTGATTGTCACCTGGTCCTGTGACCTGGTCTCCGGTGGGAGTTTCCTCCTCTGTAGTCTGTGGCCCAGGGGTAGGGGTGTGGGTTGCGTCTGTGTGGCGAGCCCCCTCAGCGGGGTCTGTCATATTTAGGGAGATGCCCTAAGTCAGCCGGCACATACAGAGCAGGCTCAGGAAGGGCGACTGCTGCCCCTGCCCCCACAGGCTTTCGAGATCACGTTGGCTGCGGGGGAAGGCAAAGGCGCCAACAAGCGGATCACCTACACCAACCCCTACCCCTCCCAGAGGACCTACCACCTGCACAGCGACCACCCTGACCTGCTGCAGTTCAGGGAGGACTGCTTCCAGGTGCGGGTGCTGTGCGGGGTGTGGAGGGCTGCGTGTTGGGGGGGGCCCTCGGGCTCTGCTTCTCCCGGGAGCCCCGAGGTATGAGGGTCGGCACCGCATTTAGGAGCAGTTCCATCTAATAATGGGTGGTCTTGAGAGAGTCCTGGGAGGGAGTAGTGCGGATCTGAACTGGGGAAGGTACTAGATGGGGGGGCAGGCGGGCATCCCTCATTGAGCTCTTCTGCCTGTGCTTCTGGGGCCCCCACATCTAGGCACCATTGCAGGGGTTTTGGTAGCCAATTTGCCCTGCAGTTTATCAGTGGCTTTACCCACAAGTGCCCTACAAATTAGCCTTTTTTCTGTTGTATTTTGAAGAAAGTACAGTTCATCACAGTCTGTCAGTGGAAGGTGTTTCTTGTTGTGAAGCGTCCCCTGGGGCATGGGAAGAGCAGCTGTGTGCCATAACACTGGGAAATTTAGTTCAGAACATCAGGAGTCTGGAGCCCTGCCTGCCTCAGGCCTTGGGGTCTGGAGCCTCAGCTTAACCTCCTCTGTCAGACCGGGTTTGCACGCGTAGAACTTGCCAGGGTAGAGAGCAGTGGCTGGGGTAGGCTGGGATTGGATGCTTGCTGCCTTCCAGGTTGGGGGAGGAGAGACCTACACCATCGGCCTGCGGTTTGCACCTCGTCAGAGCGCCGGGGAGGAGGAGATCCTGATTTACATCAATGACCATGAAGACAAAAACGAAGAGGCATTCTGTGTGAAGGTCACCTACCAGTAAAGAGCGGCTGGGGGTGGCCCCCTTCCCGCGCAGCATGGGGACACACTCGTGTGCGCTGGCTCTGTGGGCCTCCGCCTGCCCTCACCGACCTGCCCGGGCCACTGGGGAGCGTGGCCGAGGGTGGAGGGGGCGCCGTGCCCCTGATCAGCTCTCATGGCCGAGTGCAGGAAGCTGCTGCTGGAGCCAGCCGTGCGCTGAGCCCCGCGGGCGTCCGCAGGGCAGGGCTCGGCGCCAGGAAGCACGGGGCTCCCTTCTCTCTGCTGTATTCGGGCAGGTGTCTCTGTCTAGGACGTGTCGATTTGCTTTTTAGCAAAATATATTTTATGAATCATCTTAAGTGATAAAATTATGTTTTCTTACTGGATTTTGTACAAACATTATTTGCTATGCAATGTTTCATACTGGTATTCTTTCATATCTTTTTTTAAGTTATGTATGAAATACTAAGCTTTTACCTGTTTTCTCTATTGATGGTTTCCTTGAGTGTTTTCTGTTGTTTTCACCCTTGTCAGATGCCGACATAACGGGGCATAAGCACGATTTTCCCTCGAAGACAGCATGGCTGAGGGACAGTGGGGTGGCCCGGGGCCTCTGGCCTCCCGGAGAGTCAGCATGGGCCTGACCGAGGCAGGTGAGGTGCCTGACCTCTGCCTCTGTTGGTCATGGCTCCCATTCTGATTCTGCGCCCCCCCCATAAGGACCCCTGTAATGACATTGGGCCCACCTGCAAATTCAGGGTAACTGCTTCATCTCAAGATCCTTACCTTAATCCCACCTGCAGAGTACCCTTTTGCATGCCGGGTCACTCAGTCACAGCTTCCAGGGATTAGGTTGCGGACAACCCCGGGCAGGGGACCATTTTCTGTCCACCAGCATCCCATTGGCCAGAACCCAGTCACATGCCTGCACCTAGCTCCAAGGGGTCTGGGGACTGCCCTCCTTTTGGGTGTCGTGTTCAGATAACCAGGGGTGTTACTACCGAGCAGGTGGCAGCAGGTTTTGGGGGATGTTCGCAGCCTTGGCCACAGCTGCTGGTGGGGAAGCGGAGAAGTGGCTGGGCTGGAAGCACACACTTGGAGGGACAGCACGGAGTATAACCGAGAGGCAGAGCATTGTGTGTTTTATAGCAAAAACTTGACTTTCAGTTTGTTGCAAACGTGGATAAGAAGGAAGCAGGGGAGCCTGAGCCCTGGCGAGTGGCAAGCCAGGCTGTTCCTAATTTTGGGGTGATGAGAAGGCAGCAGAGTGGTGGCCAGCCATCCAAGTGTGCAGATGAGCGGCCGAGGCTGCCGTGGGAGGAAGCCTGTGGGGGGCGGGTCTCTGTGGCACCACGAACTGACGAGGCTTCCCGTGGCGAGGAGCAAGACCCAGGGCACGGATGTGCTGGGGGACGACTGAGCAGGCCCCAGAGGGATGGTCGTCGAGGCGGCCCAGCAGCCGGATGCTGCGTAGGTGAGAGGCAGGACGTCCACTGCCCCTGATTTAAATCTCGGCCCTGTGAGCGGGGTTAAAGAGTGCATCTGTGCTGCAGCTGACCCGTTCCCTATGTCCTCTGCCTGGGCACGGGTCCCAAGCCCCGCACCAGGGGTAGGCACCACAGAGCAGCGTGGAGGATGGATTCTGGGGAAAGTTCTTCAGGTGTATTTATGGGTCTTTTTACCATGTGACAATGTACCCAAGTTCATCTTTGTTGTTGTTTGGATGCCCTACCTGGTGTTTTCTGTGTTTGCACCCCGGGCACAGGGCAAGATTTCAGCCTGTCTACACCCTGTGCCAGGCCAAGCACATGTAGCCAGGACCAGGGAACTGGCCGCCAGTCTGCATGGAGACCTGCAGGCCCTGGTGTGTTGCGGCACGTGCCGAGCTCCACGTGGGAAGCTGTGGTGGGGGTTACAAGGTCTTGTCACTCACCGCCACCATCCGGCAGCTTCTCCGTCCCGTCCATGTGCTGCTGTCACCCACTGAAGTGTGGGGAGGAGACGGCCGGCTCTGTCAGCCTTGTTTCCTTAAGCTTCTGCTGTTTCTGTGAGGCTCTGCGGCTCTAATTAAGTATCTTGAGACTCGCTCCTGCCCATGACAGGTAGGGAGACGTGCTGGCCGAGCGCTCGGGTTTTATCTTACTAGATGACTTTAATGTTTCTGGATAGGACGATGAAGCTGTAATGTTCCATTTTTCTCCTGCTGTCTCACTGGGGAGGAGTGTTTTTCCTCCTCTTGTAGAAAACCTCAGCCAGGCGCACGTGCTGCAGGGTCAGTGACTGGCCAGACGTGGGGTCGGTGCCAGGGGTGGGTGCCAGGACTGTGGCCACGGGACAGTCAGGTGGGAGAGAGACAGGAGTCCGGGGGCCCCTTCCCCAGGGCCTGCTGGGCTTCAGGGCGGTGGCCGGCGGGAGGTCCGGAGTCCCCATGCTACAGACGCAGCCCAGCCCTGCACGTTGGCCATGCGGGGACAGGGAAGGCAGGAGGAGAGGGTGTCCGAGGGCAGACACCCAGGGGGTACCTGTGGGGGGAAGGGTGGCCTCCGGGGGGGCAGCCACTGCTGTGGGTGACAGAAGAAGGCTGGCTTCTCAAGAGATCAGAGAAGGAGGTCGTCCGTCTGTCGTGCTCCTGGAAGGTCTGCACAGCCCGTTGAAACGTGGCCGTGTTCGGTGCTCCTTATGGAGACGAACCCTCCCTGAAGCCCCCTCGCTCCCTGCTGTTTGTGGCTTGTGCCCATTCTTGTGCCCCTCAGTGCCCGTGCTGTGCGGCTCCTGGCGGAAGGTCAGGATGCTGGGTCTGTCTTCCTGGTGGCCGGGGTTGAGGACTTAGGCTCCCTGCTCTCTGCAGCTGGCTTCACAGTCTGGGATGGGCTGAGGGAGGACGCCCCTGACTTTGCTCTCACACCTGATGCGTTGTCGAGTCCTGGCCAGGACGACCTCTCCGAGGCGTCACTGTGCGTGCTCGCTGTCCCGGCTGAGACAGGGTGGAGGAGAGGGAGCGGGGAGGGGACGCCCGTGGGGAAGGGGACATGGGACCCTTTCGCTTCCATCTCCTCCCACTTCCAGATGCTTCCAAGAGCTGGGAAGTCACAGGGCTGCCACTTTTCTTAGGGAGGCAGACCCACCATGAGTCCATTTTGTCTTTGCACAATGGTGGGGCCACAGGACCTTCCTTACCCTGTGTCTAGGCTCTAAGACAAAGACTGAAATGGGTCATTTGCTGCCCTTCGGGGCTGGGTGCCCAGGTAGGGGGCTGTGGAAACCTGTGAAACGTGCCATCACACCATCCCAGTGTCCCCAGTGCTGGGTGCACGCCTCTGCCCAGCCAGGACCCTACTCTGCGGAGGCAGGAACCGTGGTGCCGCGTTTGGCTGGAGGATGTGGGTGCTGGGTGCCCCTCCTGAGCACGCCCGGGTTGGCCCGTGGGGGGCTCGTTCCCTGAGCCCCGGTGGTCGGACACAGCAGGAAGCCGTGGGAGGCCCTTTGGCAGGACAGATGCTCTCAGCCAGCGCAGCTGTGCTCACTTATTCGTCACTCCCTCAATCATTCATCCATTCATTCATTCACTCATCCGACATGGACTTGTGTGAGGCAGGGGACATGTGGTGCCACAGGACAGACACAGTCCCTGCCCCAGGTCAGGACCTGGCCTCCGTGTGGGGCCCAGACAGTAAAAAGTGGCACATCCTGTAGGGTCAGGCACTGACAGTCTGTGGCGGGGGGGGGGGAAGCAGCATAAGGGCATGAGGAAGGGATCTTTGATTTTAGAAAGGAGGTTGAGGCCTCGCCGAGGTGATGTTGAGCAGAGCATGGAATGAAATCGAGTAGCCCCGAGTGGAGGTTCTGGGCCAGCTCACAGGGGCCTTTGGGCTGCGGGGAGGAGCCTGGACTTGGTTCTCGGGGACATGAGGCCGGTGGGACTGGGGTGGGCAGGCGCCCTGCCCTGGGACCAGCACCTGGGGCCAAATTTGTGACCCGCTCTAACCCAGCAGCCTGGCCCAGTGCCTGCTCGAGGGCGCGCGCTGTCTGCATGAACATGCTGCCCATGGCCTCGGGGCCTACAGGGCTGGGGACGCTGCGCTCGGCTGGCAAGGAGGGGGCGTCTGCACTTTGTTACGTCGGAAGAGCCGGTCGTCTACACATGGACGTTCTTTTCCTCTTCTCTTCCCCTTCATGGCTCCTCCTCCACATCCCTCCCCGTGGGACTGTGGCCTCCGGTCACTGTCCTGGGTACAGGTAAGGATTTGGGGCCCCTCCTGGGAATGAGAATTGCGTGCAAGGTGGGATTTGTGCTTTTCAAACCTTGCTTGATGCTATTCGGAGCCTTTTCCTCCCTCTTTTCCTTTCTTTGTCTTTTCTCACAAAGAACAGAGATTTCTTTTATGATGGATTTCCAATGTCAAATAAAGGTCTGCCCCGTGACCTCGATTTGGCCGCTCAGGCTCTTCTGCTGGGGCCCAGACCCCAGGTCAGGTTCACGGTGCGCCCCGGGCCGCCAAAGGTGGGCCTTCTCCCCTCCGTGAACCCCAAAGCGTTCTGAGCTGGCGCCCGGTTCTAGAACCAGCATTTGGACTTCGGGTTGCCAGTCCCAGGGTACAGCTGGTGTCTACAGCGGCCGGGGGATTTACATGAGAAAGCTGGCCCGCCTCAGGATCTCCCGGTAAGGAATGGCTGCTTTCTTCCCGCACACATAGCCACACCATCTTTCGACAGGAACCTTATCATCTCCATCAAGGGCATTTCTTGGTACTATTCTATTTCTTCCCTCTGGCTCCTCCTCCTGCCCCTGTTGAAAGCCACTTTTAACTAAGTGGAGTCAAATGAAAGCCAGATTAGCTGCTTTGCTTTTCTCATGTCTGATAATGATTTAATGCTATGTTTGTCTCTATTTAGAAATAAATTAAGGCGCCTTTAAAAATTGTTGCTTCAGGTTCTAAGAGGTTGGAGAAAACAACCATTATGTTTCCTTAACAACCTTTTCTTCCTCCTACTGTATGGGGTACAGGTACATTTGTTGGTCTGACCCCCAGCAGTGTGGCGGTTTGGTTTATCTTCAGGCACGTGTGCTGAGAGCTTCAGAGAGAGAGGAGAGGGGAGGGAAGCAGCCAGTGGCCTGCCTTGAGGGGGTTCAAGTGGGTCCTGTGTCTGGCATGGCCTGAACACACAGTGGGGTCACGCTGCCCAACTCCATTGGACTGGTAGGGAATTTTGAGGTCCTTCCTGCTGATGAAAGAGGTGGAGGAACGCCGCATACCCTGGAAACCTTATTAGTTGGGACACACCTGCTAGCAATGCCACATGGGCCCCGTGGCTCTGACCCCAAGGCCAAGCCAGGTGTGAACTACTCTGTGGGAGGCCGTTCAGAGCCAAAGGAGCCTTCTCGCCATGTTGGGGGAAGCAGCACATTGCTCCAAGGCTGTTAGGGAGGACTCGGAAGGCTGGTCAGGCTGGAAAATGGCCTGAGGAACCGTCACTCCACCTGTGGAGGGGTGAGTTGTGTGTTCCAAAATTCATGTCCACCCAGAACCTCAGCATGTGGCCTTATTTGGGAATAGGGCCTCTGCAGCTGTCATCGGGGTAGTGATGAGGATGTCATCATATTGGATTAGGGCTGTCCCTAAATCCAATGAGAGTGTCCTTACAGGAGATAGAAAGGGACACACAGAGAAGATGGAGATGTGAGGACAGAGACCCGGAGGGGAGTGATGCCTGTACTGGCCAAGGATACCTAGGATTGTTGGAAGGCACCAGAATGTAGGACAGAGGCCTGGGACCGATTCTCCCTCAGAGCCTCCGGAACCAGCCCTGCCTGCACCTGCAGTTCACACTTCCGGCCGCCAGAGCTGTGGGAGAGTAGCTTCATGTTGTTTTAGGCCACGGAGTCGGTGCTGATGTGTTGTGGCAGCCCCAGGAGACGAGCACAGAAGGCATTCTGGGACCCACACGGTTCCGGGGGTCTTCAGGGTTCATGGAACTGGCAACCAGGTGTCTAGTTCTTTGGGGAGTGGGGGATGGTGTGCTGCAAATCTAAGCTTTGACCAAAGGCAGGGTGAACCTTGGCGCATGAGGAGAAGCTCCAGGGTGGTGGCTCTGGCAGCAGCGGCCTCCGCTTATCTGTCGTCTTGGTTTGTCAGCCGTCCCGAACTGATCTGTGCCTCAAGGTTCTAAAGATGAATTTCGTTGCAAGAATTCAACCTTGAAATAACCACACACCAAAATGATCTGCTCCTCCACAGGAGGCAAACTCACCACGACCAGGATTCTAATGACATTTAAGGGAGAAGAATCCGAAGAGCCTCCTTTCATGCTAAAGTTCAGACATATAGGGAGACGAGGCCTGGGTCTGTGCTTTCCACCTCTCCCGGTCCTGCGCAGCTGCCAGCCACCTAATCCCGGCTGCTCTCCTTGCTTCCACACGGCCCCTCTGTGGGGTGGGGTCCTCAGTCTCCTGTGTGTGGGATGGGGTCCTCAGTCTCCTCCTGTGAGGTAAGGGTCCTCAGTCCTCTCTCTGTGGGGTGAGGGTCCTAGTCTCCTCACTGTAAGGTGGGGTCCTTAGTCTCCTGTCTGTGAGGTGGGGTCCTCAGTCTCCTGTCTGTGGGGTGGGGTCCTGAGTCCACTGTGTGTGAGGTGGGGGTTGTGTGAGACAGGAGACTCCCTGTGTGACTGAGACCCCCACCTCACAGAGAAGAGATCGAGGACCCCACCCCACAGACAGGAGACTGAGGACCCCACCTCACCGATGGGAAACGGGACCCCGACCTCACAGACAGGAGATGGAGGACCCCACGTTACAGACGGCAGACTGAGGACCCCAACTTACAAACGGGAGACTGTACATCGAACAGCTGTGTCTTGGGATCTCTGATGTGCCAGGCAACGTCCATCCGTTCTAGGCACTCCATTCTGCGAATCCCTGGAACTCCGCCCGGTCATCGCTGCTCACTTGCAGTCCCTGACGTCAGCGTGCTGATGGAGGTGAGCCCTGGGTTCCTGGGGGTCAGGCAGAGGGCAGCCCTGGTCTGTCTTGGGTGCTGGTAGGAGCCGCTCCCTGCTCTTCCTGTCTGCATCCAAACCCGCCCTAGGCTTGGGGACATTTATGCCCGAAGGGGAGCAATGTCACTGTGTCTTCGGGCATATGAAGCTGACAAGTGGGCACCCCCATCGGGGCCAGGCTGGGTGCCTCTGTTGCTTCGTGGGTGGGAAGTGACAGCTAGTATTTCTGAAATGAATACTGTACAGACCACAGTATATCAAGGGCTTTACACAGGGTTATTAAAGTAGATTAACTGAATAATTTTCTTAGAATAATACTGTTTCTTAAGGATTATGAATGAGCCCTGATCTTTCCTTGGCGCCGTGAGCCAGAAACGTCCAAGGGTGGCTCCACATCACTGTTTAAGGCTTCAGGGCCCATTAGGATCCCGTGGGAAACGAAGCTGATGCAGGCATCTCCACTGTGTGGAGACTGACTGTGGTTGGAAACTGCAATTTCCAGGTGCTCGCTCACAGATACCTTTAAGATATCCCATGCACAACAGCTAAGGAAGTGGCCGATGTCCAGGGCTGCAATACTAGGGAGGCTGGACAGGGAGGCCGGCTTTGGTTACGGGCCTGAGGACTTCTGGGGTTCTGATGAGCTTTCTCCTGTGTGCGGGGGCTGGAGCCGTGTCACCGAGCGGAGCTCTAGGGATCCGCTGGGGAGAACACGGTGGGGCCTGCCCTCCCTGGGGCTCACCATCCAGCACAGCCAGGCCCTGGGAAGCTGACTGTGTCCTGAGTCAGAGAGGACTGGAGCCCGGGAGCTTGAGGCCTGGGGTCTGTGGGGCAGTGGGGGAGGTGTAAGGACCCACCGCTCCACTGACTGCAGGGGGCGCCTCAGGTCTGGAGCAGAGAAAGGAGTTGCTCCTGGGGGCTCTGTCTGGGCCTCAAGGGTCTGTTACCTGCAGGATCAGGAGGGGAGGCAAGGCTGTCCCATGCGGTCGGCTTCCTGAGAAAGTTCTGGTCCCCTTAGCAGGCCTCATTAAGGCCCTCGCTGCATTCAGCCTGGGTGAGATACATAAAGCGATAATGTGACAGCTTTAATTAGGCCCTTTCTTCATAAATACATATGCCAGTTAATGAGCAGTGGGATGGAGGCTAGATTTGCAGCCTCTGTCCGCCATGAATCTTGTGCATAGGAAGAAGCGAAGCAACTCTGCCTTGAAGCACATGTCCCCCCCGTCACCCCCGCCTCTGCATGGGGTCCTGGGGCCGGAGGACTCACTGCAGAACCCTGGCCTTGGAGTCCTGAGCTCCTTGAGGCGGGTGCTCCTCCCGACACCCAGCGGGCCCTCAACCCACAGGAAGCGAGCGAACAAGTGAGCAGATTGGCAGGAGCCAACTTGGCCCGATCAGGTGCTGCCCGTGGCTATCTCCTGCCCTCTCTCGGCCTGGGAACCCTGGAGAACAGGGTTGAGAGGTCCTCAACAGCCTCTCACTCCGGAGGCTCTGCAGCCCCACCTCGTGGTGGTGGGCAGTGAGCTGGGGTCTGTCGACGTCACCAGTGTTGGGGGTAAGGAGGGCACTGTCCAGGCGTGAAGCCCCCTCTGGTGGCAGGCATGTTGGCCTGGACCCCCTTCCAGCCAGGCCCCGCACAGCCCTGCCTGGAGCTGCTGGGAGGCCCAGAGACCACAGCCCCACGGCAGTGTGGCCCCTCTGTGCAGGGGGCCCCCCCCACACCTGCGAGGGACCCAGCCACCTTGCCAGGACCCCGGGTGAGCCTGTTCGTCTGTCCTCACTACATCGGTTTCAACTAAACAGTGAACCTCCGCCCCGCCCTGTGTGCAGCCTGATGAGGACCATGTCCCGGAGCAGCCTCGATCCATCCACAGATGAACAAAGGTGGCCCATCCCTACAGTGGGATGCTCATCAGCCACAAAGAGGAACGAAGCCCTCACACACACTATGGCACGGATGAGCCTTGAAAACGTGCTGAGTGAAAGGAGCCAGACCCAAAGGGCCACGTATCATCTGATTCCTTTTACTTAAATGTCTAGAAAAGGCAAATCCACAGAGACAGCGGATTAGTGGTTGCCTGGAACATGAGGGAGGTGGGAGTGCTGCTAATGCCTTCTTTTGGGGGATTAAATGTTCTGGAACTAGGTACAGGTGATGTTGTACAACACTGTGAATGTATTAAAAACTGTTGGGAACTTTACAAGGGTGAGTGTTACATACGTGAATTCTGTTGAGAGAAATTGAGTGGGGATTGGGGGGGCAGAGATCCCAGCAAGCCCAGGGAGAGGCCTGGTTGTTCTGGGGGTGGGGGAAAGGCCAGGACGCTGGGCCTGAGCCTGGTGGTACTGGTGTCGACCTCGGCCGGAAGGGGTCCCAGCTGTGGTCCCTCTGGCCGTGGCCCCCGGAATGCAATTCAGTGGTGAGACTGCAGGGCAGCCGCCCCAGACGCCGGGAGCGTCCCTCCGTCCTCACGTCCAGGCCGGACCCACGGACGTGTGCCACCCGCAGAACGCAGGGACCAGCCAGCTTGGCCGGGGGAAGCCGGGGTCCCCCACGGGCGCCGACCTGGAAGGAGCGCACGTGGTCTTCGCTCTGCTCGGGCTGGCTGATGAAGCTGTCCCCGGTAACGACGCTGTGCTCATGTCCCTCCCAGCTTACGGCTTGTCTGTCTTGTCATTCTCCTATCTCCTCCCCATCAGGAGGAAAATTAGCTTCTGGTAATGGTAAAAGAATGCACAGGTCGGATATTCCCCCCTGCCTCCCCAGGATGGATGGGGTGGAGAGGCTCTGGGCTCATCCGCGCTGCAGTTCCCTCGGAGGGCTCTCCGGCCCCAGCACCTCAGCCCAGCGCGCAGAGCTCCCGGTGAGGGTCCCCCTGGCTGTGTCCAGCCTGGCCACCTGTGTCCGTGTGTCCGCAGAGGCACATCAGCAGTTCAGACTTAATGAAAGAGAATGGGGTAGATTTGACTCTGGCTAGCTTCTGAAGAGAATTTTTCTAATCTTTATTTTTATTGCTCTAACACAAGCTCAGCTCATGGAAGTTATAAACTGTAGCTTCCCTTCTGCTTCCCAGGCACCTTCTTGTTTTTTTGTTTAACATTTTATTTATTTGTCAGAGAGCGAGCGAGCGAGCGCACAAGCAGGGGGAGGGGCAGAGGGAGAAGCAAGCTCTCCACGGAGCAGGGAGCCCGATGCGGGGCTTGATCCCAGGACCCTGAGATCGTGTCCCGAGCTGAATACAGATGCTTACCAGGCGTCCCCCAGGCACCTTCTTGTGTGACCTGTGAGGACAGTATTAACGGCACCATCCTGGTCCTGCTTACTAACGGGCTCTTTGGAATTAAACATGGAAGCGAGGCCAACACCACCAGCTGGCCGCTGAGGGGCTCCTGGGTAGGTCATTCTCGGGTTGAGGAGTTTCACCCCCTGAAACTGCTAACTTTTGGATTCCATGGGTCAATAAAAATAATTTAAAAAATACCAGAGAATCAATTTAGAATTTCTGACTTGCTGTCTGCTAGGTACGGGCGTTGAAAGGACTCCTGAACCCGAACTTCTCCCGTCACCCTCCTCCCCTAAGAGAAAGAACATGTAAGTGCTCAAGATGAGGAAGGACACACTCTGGAAGAAGGCCCATGCTGTGACTGGGATGCACTGATCGGAACGGAGGGCTTCTCCCTTGCCTTGTCCGAGCGGGGGGTGGCCGTCACAACAGTACAGGCAGGTGGGGGGGAGCTTACTGACAACAGACCCGCATCTCCCCCAGTCTGGAGGCTGGAAGCCCATCTGAGAGCAAGGCTCGCCCTAATTGTGTGTCGTGAAGGCCCGCCTCCTGGTTCATGGTCCTCTTGCTGTGGGGGAAGGCGCAGGGGATTTCCCTGGGGTCCCTTCGTAAGGGCACTAATTCTATCACGCGGCTCCACCTCATGACCGAATCACCTGCCAGAGGCCCCACCTCCTGACACCATCACCTTGGGGGTTTGGTTGCAACATACTCATTTTGAGGGGACACAAATGTTCATGTTATAGCACCCCCATTTCTTGGAGGATGGTGGACCCATCAGTAGTGACGGGCCTTGGTGCTCCACCTAGGATAGGTGCTCAATAGGAGGGGACCTCAGTGGAGCCTTGGGGAGTTCCCCTGCCTTAGCCCCGCCCTAAGCCTCTGAGGAATGGTTGGGCAGAGGGTTCCTGGAAGGTGCTGGAAGGGAGGGAGAGGGATGGAGGCAGAGGTGAAGCTGGGCCAGAGATCTAGGGCATCCCCACTCCCAGCCTGGCAGGCGGGGCCCCGGCAGAACCACGTCTGGCTACCATGGCCCTCACCCCTTCCCCCACCTTGTCCCACTGGCCCGGGGCAGAGGAAGCCCCAGGGAGCCTGAGGGCTGATGGGGACAGGGTGAGGAGGGAGGAGGGGGCTGCAGGGCTCCCCCAGGGCTTCTGCCACGGTGGGGAGAACAGAGCTGTCCTCTCTGGTTCAGAAAGCTAATTGATGTTCTGTGTGGCTTCAGCCTGTTTCCTGCGCTGGTGCTGGAAGGTGTGGGGCCAGACTTGGCTTTCTGGGCCCCAGGCAGGCTGCCTGCCATCCCTGGGGGGAAAATGAGACATCAAACAAGGTTCAAAGAGGAATCTGGCTTCCCTGGGCCAAGCTCTTAGCTGCGGCGTGTGCGCGTGGGGGTTGAGGCCCTGCTCTCGCTGGCAAACAGCCTGGCTGGGTGCGTCTGTCTGAGCTCACGGTGACAATGGGCCTTATCGATACTGCATCTCGGGATGCTCTGCTCGGCTGCCTGGGAGGAGGGAGAGCGGGGTGCTTAGAGATTGCTATGCGAGTGGAAGGAGGGAGCGGGTCAGATCTTTCCAGAAAGGGCTCAATAGGAGGAGACCTCAGGGGGGCCTTGGGGGGGGGGGGGTTGTACTAACCAGAGGAAGGCTCTCCTTGGTTCCAGGAGTAAGCAGAGGCTTTGCTTAAAAACACTTTTGGGAGGAGCTGAAGGACAGGAAGCAGAAGGCATGCTGGTGCTGAGGAAAAGCCCAGTAAGGGGGTTCTGGCGCTGGTGGGAGGGGTGCGTGGGGGACCAGGACCATGCATAGGCTGTGGGGAAGGGACCTGCCCCTGTGAGACTCAGGGACTGAGGCCAGGGCGGTGACCGGCTGCTTGGCTCCCTCTCCCCTGCGCTCTGCTTCCCACCCCCCGCCCCCTCATGGCCAGGGCCTGACCCTGCACCCTGTAAGCGGACAGGGAAGTGGGTCCCCACAGAAGGGGACAGGTCTGGCAGGAGGAATGAGGCCGCGCCAGTCGGGGACATCCTGCCCCCGGTGGGCACGGACCTGGTTCTCAGAGCTCCTGGGGATCTGGCACCTGACCGACAGTGGCCAGTCAGGGGATCTGAGCAAATGGGTGCGGGCAGCCGAGGGGACAAGGGCTTGGCAGTGCCTTAAGGGCCGACCACAGCTTCAGCTGCTCCCCGGAGCCTGGCCAGCCCCTGGGGTTGGAGACGGAGCTGAGTGTCCAGGACCCCGCGGTCGGGGTCCCAGGGCAGAGCCAGGCCGCCTTTCCATGTTGTGGAGCCTGCCTCCTTCCCTGGGGAATTCCGTCCCTGTGGAAACCCTCCCGTTCTCTCTGCGAAGGCAACTTTGTCTCCCGGAATGCTGTTGTCCCCGTGTTTGGGGCTTCCTCCCTCTCGGCAGGCCAGCCGGACCGTGGCAGCCCAGCCTGGGAGGCCACAGGGTCTCCGGGAAGACAAAGAGCAGAGGTGCTCCCTGCTCCGCTGGGGAATCGTGACCAGCCCATCTGGAGGCCTCTCCGTGGATCAGAGGGCCAGGTGTCACTGCCGCAGCATCGAGCCGGTGTGCGCATGTCCTCTCCTCCGGGAGCTGACCCTTCCCGGAGCACTTACACCTGTACGTTGTGCAAGCCCTGTTCCCAGGGTGACTTGTCTGCTCCTTCATTCACTGAGTGATGTCTGAATGCGTCTTCTGTGTTGGGTGTGACTCTAGGCCCTGGACATAGGGGACACTGCAGACCAAAGTCCTATCCACATGGAGCTGACATCTCAGGGACTCCCCGTGCGCCCTGCCCCCACGGCCCTCCTCCTCACCCCCAGCCCCGTCGTCATGAGCTCACAGCCTGAGATGCAGCTTGGCGATGCCCACGCCGAGTGGGACTCGGGGCTGGGCTGCTTGGGAGAAAGTGAACTGCGAACGTTGGCAGGAAGGAGCAGGCAATTGCTTCTAAACTTGGGGCTTTCCAATCCAAGTTTCGGCTTGGCGTGCCTTCAGGCATTCTTCCTTCCCAAAGGTTTGGTTAAAAAAAGAATTAGTGACACTTGTTAAAGAGCAAAGTAAGGCAGACTTTATTGCGGGGGTGGGGGAGGGGGCGCACCTGACAGGTGTAGGGACCACGGCAGCGGGGTTTTGCGGTGGCAGAGAGGTTGGGCTCAACTCAGAGTACAAAACGGGCAGGTGGGGATTTACAGCTGCAGAGCAGGGTGGGGGCCGTGGATGGAAAATCACCAGGAGGAAACAGCAGGTGTGAATCTAGCTAACGGGCTTCTTGCTGAGGGCAGGCCCGGGGGTCAGACACCCCCTGGGAATGGCGGGCGATGAGGGACCCCATTAGATATGGAAGATGGGGGATTCTGGTGAAATGGATTTAGCAGGGTTCTTGCTAAATTTGGGCACTGGGGAGATGAACACAGAAGGTCCAAAATCGAGGCCTGCTTGAAAAGGGCTCAGAGGAGCCTGTAGTTTGGTCAAAGAGAGAATCTTTGTCAGATTAACAAAATGGTCATTGTCCAGGAGGTGTTAAGACCTTCCTGTCCTTCGTACCTCGGGGTGACTGAGGCCACCCCCTCATCGTTGTCTGGATGTGGGGACATCCCTTCTCTCTCCACCGGCCCAGCTGCTGGTTTCTGAGGGGTCTGGCTGGGTGATGGGTCGAGTCTGTGATTTGGGGGAAAAAAGCCTCCGCTTGGCTCCTTCAGACATCACACACAATTCATCACAGCCCAGGCAGGAGCCAGGAGGCAGAGGGACAGGGTGGGGGTGCTGCCCAGGCTCTGGTTTTCACTTGCTTGGGGTGTTTGTGGGGGGGGGGGGTGGGGGGGGGGTAAAGAGTGGGGGAGGAGGCCTGTGTTTGAGCTGGAACAAGCCAGACACACCGGGTGATGTCCCGCGTCCTCCGTCCTCCGGGCTCAGACATGGTCCTTGCCCTGCCAGTGTTTTCTCTCTTGTGGCTGAGCCAAGACCAGGGGAGGCCCAGCAGGAAAGCCCTCAACCCTCAGGTCCATCCTCCCTGTTGCCCCCACCGGGACGCTCCTGAGTGACATTGGCAAACGGGTTGGAAGCAGTTTCCAGCACTGCCATTCCGAATTCTCAGCAACAGGAGTGCCACCTGGAGGGGGCTCTCAGCAGTTCAGGGGGCATATGGAACTGGGCCCGCGCTGCCTTTTCTGCCAGCCACGTCAGCCTTCCGACGGTAGCACTTTGTCCCACCCATCTGATCCTCCACCACCACCTGGGTGTCCAAGGATTCAGCTCAGTTCTGACACTGACTACCCAGAATTACACCCCACAGTTTAAGAGATCGGCCCCACAGACTGCCCTTTCTTTCGGACGTCAGTCACATGTCCTGAACCCCTTTACTTCTGACCAACTGAGTCTAAATTGGAGGTTCCCATGACCCCCTCCCCAGGTTTGATAATTTTCCTGAAGAGCTCACAAAGCTGAAGAAAGTGCTTCATCTAGGTTTATTGGTTTGTCATAAGGGATACAACTTCGGAACAGTCAAATGGAAGAGAGGCAGAGGGCAAGGTGGGTGGGGGCCATGGACACCACCCCCCAGCATCTGCGTGTGTTTCCCAACCTGGAAGTTCTCTAAACCTCATCATTTAGGGTTTTTATGGAGATTCCATTATGAAGGCATGATTGATTACATCATTGGTGCTTGGTGATTGAACTCAGTCCCCACCTCCTCCCTAGAGGTCAGAGGGTGAGGTTGAAAGTTCCAACCCTCTAATCCCTGGGTTGGTTCCCCTGGCAACCAGCCCCCATCCAGAAGCTACTAGAGGTCCACCAAGAGTCACTTCGTTAGCATAAACTCCTGTAGGATTGAAAGGGGCTCATTATGAATAACAAAAGTTGCTCCTATTACTCAGAAAATTCCAAATTACACCACACCCAGTTAAAGTGTCATTCTGCCATCCAGTGACTCAGGATCCCTGGCGTCACCCGAGCCGTGAACTCTTGTGGTGCTGTGTTGTGGCATTTGTCTCTGTGTGGGCCCGCAGAACTTCTGTTCACATCCTTGAAGCCCCAGGGCATCCTCTTTGGGAGTAGAGGCCCATCGTGCAATGGGGTCCTGTTGGATGTTTCCAAGTTCCAGGCCCTGGGTTGGGTGCCACTTCACCAGGCCCTGTTACCACTGCCTCTGGGGAGACCTAGGATTTTGTCATCACGGGTGGGGCTTAGCCACATGCCATCTCAAAGCTGATTCATCCGTGGAGGAGATTAGCTTGGTCCTGATAGGTGCATGCGCCCCCGATCTTCTCTGGGGACCCTGGGGTCACCAGGAATGACTGCAGGAGACAATCTGAAGGCCAGTGCAGGGGAAGAGGGAAAAAATCTTCCTTCTCTCTATCCAACAGCTGCCAGTCCAGACGTGCCCAGTGACTGGTACCCAGGTGGCAGAGCAACCTTGCGAAAGCTTCCGCTCTGCGCACGTGTGGGCATGCCTTCATAATGGAATCTGTGGCTTTGCCAGCTCTGGGATGCCAGGAGGGTCCTTGATACCTTCCGAGCCTCACTCCCTCTCGTATGACCCAGGGAAAAAGAGAGCAGCTGCCTCGGATGCTGGTGTCAAGGACTGGGGCAATCCCTAACATTGATCTCTCTTTTTACTCTCATTGACCACATGCCAGAGTCCGTCTGCCTTGCTCTTTGCTGGGCAGCGGGGCTTGGAGATGGCCTGGCTTGTTATCAGCCCCAGCATCGCTGCTCCAACCTGAGAATGGCTGAGTGAGAGGACAGGCTTTCAGTTTCCCCAGTAGCCCTGTGGACGCACTTGGAAAGGCCCTTACTTGATCAGGGCTCTGGTTCCCCGGCAGGGGCAAGCTGTTGGTGCTGAGCCCCAGTTCAAAGGTGGGTCTTGGTGGCGTGGGAGGGAGGATTTCCCAGCTGGCAGCTGATGGTGGCGCTGTTGGCTCACACCAGGCACCAGGCCAGCCAGCTCTGCAGCCTCCTGGGCCAGGGCCAGTGAGGGAGGGGTGGAGGGTAGGGCAGCTGGTTGGGCAGCAAGTCTTCTCTCTTCCAGACAGCCCTGCAGGTTTCCTGGCCCGAGTCCACCACTGAGTTTTGTTGAGGTCTCTGGTTTTCCTCAGTGACGGAGAAGACGGTGGTGGGACAGTGGACAGGGGAGGGCCTGGAGACCAGGAGGGTGGCAGGGATGGAACAGTTGGGCATCCCTGACTAGGGAGCCAGCAGCTCTGGCCTTGTCCACCTCCCAGCCTCCCAGCTTCTCTGCAGACTTGCACTCCTCCTTCTGCTGGCTTCCTGACACCCTGGGGACAGCTTAGGACCTCTTTGTAACTGGGAAGGGGGTCGGCAGCTAGCAGCTGATGGGTGGGGAGGGCAGCTGGTCAGGTCAGCAGCTATAGTTTAACTGTTGGCCTGGCCCAGCCCTGGATGGTCTGACCTCCACTCCCCATTCCTGAGATAGTAACTGCAGTTGTTAGAGAGGCTCTGTTTTTGGGCTCTTTGGCCTCCTGCCAGGACCTTCCTGGGGCCCTAGGGGACCCCCCAGTCTTCCCTAGAAGCAAGACTGGGTGCTCTGCTGGCTGCATGCCTGACATTCTTCCAGACTTCTGATCCATGCTGGGACCATTTTGTAAGTCGATGGGAATTCAACAAATATGAAGGGAAGCTCTCCCATGGCCCAGTACCATGTTGGCACTCAGCTCTTTGTGGAGAGGCTGGCTGATTAACTGCTCACTAGGAGCTGGGAGATGGGGCTTGGGGCTGAGCACTGATGCAGGTAACCTTGGACCAGTGGTTTTTTCTTTCTAGGCTTCAGTCTGGTCATCTGGGAAATGGGAGAGTTGATCAAGATTCAGTTCCTTTCTGCCCTGGGTTTCTGTTCCCCTTGTTAAGTTTCCTAATTTTACTAGTTACCTGGACCACCTGCCTAATATTTCCCCTAACTTCTTCTGGTCATCTTGGCCTAAGAACCCATCCCTATCCTTGGGACCTTGTCTCCTTGTCTTTTTCCCTGCTTCATTACCACCATCACTATCATCACCATCATCATCATCAGCTTCACCATCATCATCATCATCAACAGCATCACTATCATCATCATCACCACCGTCATCATCACTATCACTATCATCCCACCATCACCATCAGCTTCACCATTACCACCATCACCACCATCATCACCATTACCACCATCACCATCACCACCATCACCATCATCATCACCATCATCATCACCACCATCTCCATCATCATCATCATCATCATCATCACCACCATCTCCATCATCATCACTGCCATCACCATCATCATTACCATCAGCACCATCTCCATCACCATCACCACCACCAAGTTTGCATCACCATCACCACCACCACCATCATCATCAACAGCATCACTATCATCATCATCATCATCATCACCATCACTATCATCCCACCATCACCATCAGCTTCACCATCACTACCATCATCAACATCATCACCATCACCATCATCATTACCATCAGCACCATCTCCCTCACCATCCTTACCACCAAGTTTGCATCACCACCACCATCATCACCATCGTCATCACCATCACCATCATCATCACCATTGCCACCATCTCCATCACTATCATCATCACCATCATCATTACCATCACTACCACCACCACCACCATCAGCAGCAGCAGCAGCACCATTACCATCTTTATTGCAGCCTCTGGGTTTGTTTGGTGATTAATGACTCAGGTTCTAGAATCAGACTTTTTTGGTTTCATTTCTGGCTCTGCCATTTGCAAACTTGGTGGCCTGGGGCATCACCTGCCTCCCCTCATTCTACCCTCCTGTAAAATGGGGCTGATGCCAGGGATCGGAAGAGGGACTTAGTCAAGGGCTGGGTATGTAATGACAATTCATTTTTCTTATTAATCTTCAACAACCTTGTGAGGACACAGTGACTCATGAAGGTTGAGACACTTGCCTTGTACATATAGCCATCACACATTGGGCCCAGGGTTGGAAGTCAGACCTATTGGCCTCCAAAGCCATGCTTGTCACTATGGGGCTTATCACCCTCCTCTCAGGGACTGCTGCTGCTGGGTGCTACAGACAGACATCCCTACATCTTTGTCTTGAAGCCTCATGTCTTGAAACAGCAGAGATGCTCTGGTGGGAGAGAGGGTGGCTGAGTTTCTTTGGGATGAGCTGGCTCGGTGGAAAGTGTGTGGATGACTTGTTCTGGGGCAGTGAGGGGGCTGGTGGTAGAGATGGATAAACAAGGGACCGACATTTCCTTGTCCCTCTTCCACCCTGTTCTCATTTGCCTACAGGCGATGGGACAGGTCAGGAGGGAATGTAGTCTCCTACTTCTGGCCACTATCACTTTTCCTGTTGGTTCTGTTTCTGAAGGAAGCAGAGGTGGCCTCCAGTAGCAATAGACCCCTGGAACTCAAAACTTGAAGGAGACCCTTTTGGGGGGTCAGGGCCTTTTTGGAATGATGAAAGCCATGGTAGTCATCCTCCGAGTTGGCCTCCTGATATTTATGCCTGTGTGTGGACACCCCATAGAGCTAGCCCGTGTAGACGGTAACATACTGCAGAAACGACGGAGTGTGACTTTTGAGGCTGCGTCACAGAAATCATCCAGCTTCTGCCTTGCTCTTTCATGGATCACTCAGTGTATGCGGCATACCCCCCACCCTTCCCCAGAGTTCAGGTCCACATTCCCACCTTGCAGGAGTGCATCCCACTTATGGTAGAGCCTAAACCACACCTTGGGCATGGGCTGCAGGGGATTCTGGGAGATGTAGTTTTATACCCCTCCCCCAGCCTCTGTGGAACAGGACAGTTCCTAGGAGGCCGAAACAGATCACTCACTCAGGGAAAATCCAGTTGCCCTGCTGTGAGGACATGCATGCAGTCCTATACTCAAGTGGATTCAGATGGTATAAAACTAGGTATCCTGCCAGAAGCCAGTGAGAATGGAGACCTCCCGCTAACAGCCATGTGAGTGAGCCCTCTTGGAAAAGGGTCCTCAGCCCAGCCCCAGGCAAGCCTTCAGACAATGCAGCCCCAGCTAACATCCTGACTGCAGCCTCAAGAGAGATTCTGAGCCAGAACAACCCAGCTAAGCCATTCCTAGATACCTGGCCCACAGAAACTGTGAGATAATAAATGTTTGTAGCCATTAGATTCAGATGATTTGTTATGTAGTTTTAGACAACTAAGAAATGTGGACCCCTCTCCCAGAAATGCACTTAACACCCACTTTTGCAAATACTTCCAGGACATTCAAGGAGCTTCTGATATCCAGGAAAGTCAGGTTACAATTCGCAGCTCTGCTTGCAACCCCTCCAGGCATGGAAGCAGATGCTGAGTCCCAGGCCTTCCTCACAGCATGGCAGCCGGGTTCAGAAAGCGAGTTCCCAGAAGGACAAAGCATGGGTCCTGCACATTTCAGTTATTCGGGAAGCTCATGAAATGCGTGGCCAAAATGAGCTGAGGTGCCTAATGGTTTAAATACTATTGGAACAGCCCCACCTGGGTAATTTGCTGTTTGGGCTGGAGCATAGCTTATAAACCTTTTCATCTCTTTTGAACAAAACATTATGAGCTTGAAGAATCTCAAGTCACATTCCTTATCATCAAAGTAAAAGTAGCCTCACAGTCACCATTGTCAACTGTCCCTCAACCATTACCAGCACCATCATCATCATCACCATCACCACACTCTGGACATCACTGTCACCACCACCACCAGCCACTACTGCCACCACATCACTACTACCCTGGGCATCACCACCACAACCATCACCACCTTCCCAGCCACTGCCACCCAACGCAGGCCTGTCACTCTGACCATGCCATATCACCCCCCCCCCGCCGCCACCACTGCCACCCTCTAGCAGATAAGATTCTCTGAGCTTCGGCATAAAAACCCTTTGTGACCAGCAAAAGATGATATAACTTGGTAATGATGATTTTTTATAATAAAGGGAGCCCCACTTGGGAAATGAATCCTTTCCACAGAGATAAATGGGGGTGGCTTCTCATAGCACAAATAATTTGCAAACGGGTTTCTTTCAGCAAGCAGCCTGACCTATGCATTTCCACCGCATTTCTCTTACTCTAAGGGTTTACTTTTGGGAACTCTGGAGAAGTGAGCCACACCTCCAGCCTCTGACAAGTGCTGAGCACAGACCCCATCCTGCCCCACCTTCTGTGGCCTATGCCACCCTGTGCTGGGCCCTTTGCCTTCAGCTCCCTGAAGAGGATGGACTGTAGGGAGGGGGGAGGCTGTGTGCTTGGCCAGCCCCATCTTGGGAAGAAGTCAAAACGGAGACCCGCCTATGAGCAGGTCAAGAAGGACATCTTTGCCTGGGAAGGATGAGGTGATTTCTTCCTTTTCCTGCTGGGGAACATGGTGCCCATCTGCAGCTTTTTAAAGTACCATTTTAACAGTTGAGCGGGCTCTGCAGTGTTCATTTCAAGCAGCTGAACATTGTAGAGTTATCTTTTCTTATAAACACTGGAGTGTTTTCTCTAAAGCTGCTGAAAGAGCAGGTACCACGCACTGGAGAGGTCCTGGGTGTGCCCTGCACTGTAGAGTTCCAGCTCCGCTCTCAGCGGCTACCCAAGCTAGCTTGTTCTTGGGGATTCTTGCCCTGAGCTTATTGCTCTGCCCCTACTTTATAGAGTTCTGGCTTCCTACTGTCCCTTCTGAAGTCATGCTGGTCTACCATGGCCAGCCAGAGTCACATCTGGAGTTTTGCTTGTCTGGCACCTACTCCCCTTCTTCCGTTTATTTTTTCTTTTAGTGGAGAGAATGCCTTTCTCCACTCTCTGTCCGTGTGGGTCACATGGACTGGACACCCCCTCTCTGCTTCATGACCGTGTTCTAGGAGTAAGGATGGCACCCAGACCCAACCAGTTTAGTTTTCCTTTGGGTTTTGGGCTCTCCAGAATAACTGAATGCATGACCCATGTTGACTCAAGGAGCTTCAATCCTGGCACTTTTGCCATAATTGTTTGCAAAGAGAAAAATCTCTTTATTCTGATCTTGAACCTGGTTGAATGTAGGCTTACATTGTCCGGAGCTGTTTCCAGGAGTGAGCCTGCCTGGGAGTGATGCCAGTGGGAAGGGCAGAAGTGAACAATACAGAGGGAAACTCAGTTCCAGTGACATCGTCCCAGTGCCAGACATCAGCTAGCTGTCTTAGACACATCCTGGAATTGTCAGTTACACAAGCCAAAAACGTCCCCTGAGATGGTTGAGCGAGTTTGAGTTGTGTTTCTATCCAACTAAGAAGGTCTTTAATTCAGCCAGGATCCCTCGTCTGAAGAAAATCACTGTCATTTGGAGGAAAGAGCCTCTAGCCATTGACGGAACTATCCTTTGTGTTCCGAAGGATGTCAGAATAGCTTCTGTCATGGACCATGAGCATGGGTATTTTCCTTCCATCCATTCTCTGGGACTTGGGCTCCTGGCCAGCCCTGGCCATGCTCTGGGCAAGGCTACAGAGGAGAGTGGCGGTGACCAAGTGTAGGTGAGGCCTGGTACAGGGATGCCGACCCTGTGGCACCTGCGTTCGTGCTGGGAGGTGGAGGCTGGCGGGGGTGGGGGGGGTGGGGGCAGAGAGAAGGAGCAGGGAGACCAGTTATTTGCTTCTGAATTTAACCTCTGACCTTGTTTGTGAATCTAACACCCAAAGAACATGTACCTCAAGGACTCAAAGATTTCTTTGTTAGAGCTACACTGTCTGTGTCTTTTCTAAGCTGATAATTTGCCATTGAAATATTTGTGGGAAACCCAGAGGAAGGACTCCTAAGTAGGGAAATAAGAATTAAATTATCTAAATCCACACCTGCCTTTTCTTTCTCATGACCCTAAGTCCATTATCATTCCCTGATTAACTCAACCCCTCAATTTCCAAGCAGCACACTGGTGTGGGAAGATCCCAGAGATTTGTAAGGTTCACTCTCAGAGAATGAATTTTACAGGAGGAGTGTCACAGAATAGGGTTTATTATAGAGTATTAAATGGCTTCTAAAACTGTGGGGGGCAGGGTTGTGTGGGGGGCTGAAGAAACAAACTCTGGTGTGAGCTCTGAGGCATGATTAGGAAGTTGTTTCTGTTAAACTGGGACCCCCTGCTAACACGGTCTGCTCCAGCACCAAGAGGCCCCTGCTCTGAGCCACACCAGGGCAGTGTATGCGGCATACCCCCCACCCTTCCCCAGAGTTCAGGTCCACATTCCCACCTTGCAGGAGTGCATCCCACTTATGGTAGAGCCTAAACCACACCTTGGGCATGGGCTGCAGGGGATTCTGGGGGATGTAGTTTTATACCCCTCCCCCAGCCTCTGTGGAACAGGACAGTCCCTAGGAGGCCGAAACAGACACCAGCAGGCAGGACCCAGGCCTCTCATGGTCCACCCTTTGCAGTCAAGATCCCCTGACCCTACTCTTTCCCAAATGTCAATTCCAGAACAAAAAACATGAACACCCAGCTGCTCCTGCATAGTGTAGTGCAAACGTTCATCATAAAAACTCAACTGTCCCCATCCTTCCTTGAAAGGAAGACCCAAAACTCACCAAATTCTACAAACAGCCACCTACCACACACGCTGTTTAAAGCAGTAGGGAAAAGGGAGGGAAAAAGGAAACTCAAGACACCCTTCTCATTTGTGCAACTGGCCCAGCAGCCAACTAGTTGGTGTTTGTAAATTTTTCTTCTATTATTATTCTTGCTCTTTTGTCCTCAGTGAGCACCTCAGTGGGGGTAGACTCTTAACCCAGAGGTGGACACACATCTCTATCCCTGCTGGGTCTGAGCTCTTGGTGGTCCCACCATTTCGGGGTTACTGTAGACTTGATCATCTCTATCACAAGACACTATAGTGACAGGAAGCAGCGCCCCCAGATTGTGTGGGATTTAGAACACCCCCTCCATCTCCATCGAGGTGAGCAGCTCTACTTCCCCTTGAGTTTCAGGATCAGTTGCCTTGGGCAACATTCTCTCTGTCAGTCCAGTGGTACGATTAGCCCCAGATGGCCAAGTGGTCCTTTCTCTTCATTGGATGCATTGCTGTGTCCTCCACTTATGTCTCCCCTCAAGCACTAAGGCCTCTAAACTGGCAGAGCCTGGGGTTTGGCAGGTGGGAAGCAAACTGTCATTGAGGGTATACACCCATTGTTTCCCTGACTCGAGTGTCCTGCCTACAGGAAGAAAAGTGTTGCAGGGAATCTGCAGGTTCAGAGTACACAGTGTATCCCACAAGACTGCACTCACCCTGACATGTCAATGGCTTCCATCCTGCACCATAACTGAGTCTTCTTAAGGTCTTCTACTCTCTCCGTTATTCTGGAATACCAATGGCTTCCCGGTGACGGATGCAGGGTAAGACCAGTGGATTTCATGTGCCGTTCCATTGCCTCCTTTTTTTGTCTGTGAAGCGAGTTCCTTGGCCAGGAGCAGCACTGTGTAAGGAGAAACAGAAGGCAGTCGGCAGTTCCATTGATTGGCGGAAGCATGATGGATGGTGGGGGTGGTGGGGAAACAAATCTTTCTTCCAGATAGATGTCTGTTCCAGGGACACTAACTGGCTTTCCCATCTTTGATGGAAATAACCTGGCTCCCCAGGGTGTGTGCTCCGGGCGAGGCTCAGCTGATCTCTCTGCTGCACTTGTGAGGGTGGTGGTAGAGCTGCCCTGTGGGGGAGAGCAGGCCAGAATCTCCATCTTTGCTTCCATGTCTCTGTGTCCATGAGCCCACTGAGCTTGCGTGGGGGCAACTGGGGACAAAAGCTCACTGGCATCCCCAGAATGGGTCAGCTTGTCCACCTGATTCCTGAGAGCATCTTCTGCAGTGGGACCAGACATCCTACTGCCCAGGGCTCATTCTGAGAGACCCAGCGCCCCAACTCTTCCAACCCCATTCTTCCCAAGCTATACCCACTGGGCCAAGCCTTTAGACATTCCCCACATTCACTGGGCATCTGTGCTCTCATTTCTCCTAGGACCCAGTGGAAAATCAGCTGTGCCCCCTGGGAAGATTATCTGTTTCTACCCTCTTCAGGGCCTTCCCAGGGGGGAGCTGTGGTGTGGTGGCATCTGTTTTTGGCTGGTGCCAGCATTTTTTGCAGAGCCTGCAAACCAGGCTTGAGTTTCTTCTTCCTTAGTCAGCTGGTCACAGGGAGACCCCTGGGATGGTAGGCTGGGTGGTGGGAGAGGAGCTGTGCCATTGGAGTAGATGTGCTGGAGTCACCTCCTGATGCAATTTCTTGGGTTTTCAGGACCAGTTAGCCCTGGTCTCTTATATATACCTTAGGTGGAGCTGCTGGTTGGCATGGCCCAGGAGGTGGCCCAGTAGATGGGATTCCATCCAGTGATACTGGGTCCCTTGGCACTCTGTAGGGATCCATGAATGACTAGAAGAAGTACAGCCTCTGTTAGGTCTAATAGCAACTGCTGAACTGTGTCTCTAAGGGAAATCGTTTGCTGAAGAGGCTGTGACTTTGCTTCAAAACCTAAGGGACAGACACTGATTCTCCATACAGTCTCCCCATCTGCCACAGACACTCTGAGCCCTGCTGGATCTCAAGGATCTGAAAGACCAGGGGGCAATGCTGCTTGTGCCACAGCCCAGCCCAGCTAGCGAGCCTCCTGCTGCTGTGGGCCCCACTCACAGGAGGCAGAAGGATGGGCTCCTTGCTAGGTGTGGGAGACCTGTGGCTTGATTTAGTGATGAGTTACAAGGTATAGAAACCTCTTTTATTTTTCCATCTTTGGAGGGGATATCTGAACATACTCCAGATCAGCTTCTTAGTTGAAGAGGTTTGTCTCCTACCTTCGGGTACACCTGGGTCTTAGCAAGGTTTCAGAGGTTTGCCTGAGACTTCTTGCTCTAAGACCCTGTCACTATGGGGTCATCAATGCAGTGGGCCATCAAGATGTCCTATGGGGTGTTGGGGTGCTGAAGGCCCCTATGAATGGAATTAGGGCTCTGAGACAGAGAGCTGACATAGCTCCATGTATGACAATGGAATTGTATGGCTGCCTTTGTGGGATTAAGCAAAGCATATCTAAATGGAACAGAGAAAACCTCTGCTCCTCCCCCCACCCTCTACCCACCCCCTCTCTAAAAATAAATAAATAGATCTTTAAAAAAATAAATGTGATGCTGAAGAATGAAACTGGACCATTTCCTTACACCACACACAAAAATAGACTCCAAATGGTTGAAAGACCTAAACGTGAGACAGCAGTCCATCAAAATCCTAAAGGAGAACACAGGTAGCAACCTCTTCGACCTCAGCTGCAGCAACTTCTTCCTAGAAACATCACCAAAGGCACAGGAAGCCAGGGCAAAAATGAACTATTGGGATTTCATCAAGATAAAAAGCTTTTGCACAGCAAAAGAAACAGTCCACAAAACCAAAAGACAACCGACAGAATGGGAGAAAATATTTGCAAATGACATATCAGATAAAGGGCTAGTATCCAAAATCTATAAAGAACTTATCCAACTCAACACCCAAAGAACAAATAATCCAATCAAGAAATGGGCAGAAGACATGAACAGACATTTTTCCAAAGAAGACATCCAAATGGCCAACAGGCACATGAAAAAGTGCTCAACATCGCTCGGCATCAGGGAAATCCAAATCAAAACCTCAATGAGATACCACCTCACACCCGTCAGAATGGCTAAAATTAACAAGTCAGGGAACGACAGATGTTGGCGGGGATGTGGAGAAAGGGGAACCCTCCTACACTGTTGGTGGGAATGCAAGCTGGTGCAGCCACTCTGGAAAACAGTATGGAGGTTCCTCAAACAGTTGAAATTAGAGCTACCATTCGATCCAGCAATTGCACTACTGGGTATTTACCCCAAAGATACAAATGTAGGGACCCGAAGGGGTACGTGCACCCCAATGTTTATAGCAGCAATGTCCACAATAGCCAAACTGTGGAAAGAGCCAAGATGTCCATCGACAGATGAATGGATAAAGAAGAGGTGGTATATATACACAATGGAATATTATGCAGCCATCAAAAGGAATGAAATCTTGCCATTTGCAACGACATGGATGGAACTGGAGGGTGTTATGCTGAGTGAAATAAGTCAATCAGAGAAAGACATGTATCATATGACCTCACTGATATGAGGAATTCTTAATCTCAGGAACAAACTGAGGGTTGCTGGAGTGGTCGGGGGTGGGAGGGATGGGGTGGCTGGGTGATAGACATTGGGGAGGGTATGTGCTATGCTGAGCGCTGTGAATTGTGTAAGACTGTTGAATCACAGATCTGTACTTCTGAAACAAATAACGCAACATATTTTAAGAAAAAAGAAAAAAAAGAAGATAGCAGGAGAGGAAGAATGAAGGGGAGTAAGTCAGAGGGGGAGACGAACCATGAGAGATGATGGACTCTGAAAAACAAACTGAGGTTTCTAG
>NW_027397080.1:33186296-33192677 GCF_003265705.2 Callorhinus ursinus
ATATGGTGATTAACATAACAATTAGAAAAAAAATAAATAAAAATAAAAAAAATAAATAAAAAAAATAAAAGCTTAATGGAAAAAAAAAATAAATGTGACAGGAAAAAAAAAAACAAAACGTTCCAGCCAGTTCCATAGCCAAGTATCAGGTGTTCCATCAAGGGGACCGCATCTGGGGCAGTGATCGGAGTTACCACACGAGCAAGATCATGATGATCCCTGGTCACTCTCCAAGACCCCCCTGTCTTCTGCATGAGTCTGTCAGGTGGGCTTAATGGGGATGTGAGAAGACTCTCCTAAGTCTCTGAAGGTGACATGGGACCTGAATCTCTCCAGGGAGGCAGAGTTGCTCTCATTTGCTACTTTGGAAGGAAATGGTGGTCCCAGAGGCTTGTACTTGCTCCTTCCTTCTACAATAACCCTCACTGCATAGGTTGGGGCCAATGTAGGATTGTGCCAGTCTCAGCGCTTGTGTCTTCCAGCCACACTCTTAGGAAGTGCAGAAATAATTGGTGTGGTTCGTGAGCCCAGTGGGTTCACTGTGAGACAGCTGAGGTTCAAGGGTCAACGTGTCCTAGTCCCCACCAGCCTGCACTCTGAATGCAGTCACAGAGGATCTGGGGTCTCAGGGGTTATCCTTAGGTCAAATTCAGTGTCTAAGAACCCCCAAAGGTCTGGGTATTCTCTCCTGCGTGGGCAGCAAACTGGCAGTGGTCACAGGTCCCTTTGGGGGAGGTTAAGAAGCTTGACAGGAGACAGGGGCTGCGGGAGGTAAACGTGGCCGCCGTTATTCCCTGTATGCACACCCCTTTGCAATGTGACTTTGTGGCAAGTCCCATCAAGAGGTGGAGACTTTTCCCCTTGAATCTGGGTGGCCTGTGACTTTCTTTGTTCAACAGAATGTAGTGTAAATGACATTGCCCAGTTCTGAGCCAAGGTCTTCAGAAGCCTTAGTTGCTTCTGTCCTTCCTGGCAACCCCACCTCTTCCATAGGAACCAGCTGTGCCTGCCTGCTGGGGGATGAGAGGCCATAGGGAGCAGAGACAGGCCAGCAGGCTGAGGCTCCAGACATGTGATGGGCCAGCCCGGATGAGCTGAGCCTGTCTTAGAAACAGAATTTCCCAGCTGACTTCAAGAGTCATGAGCAATAATCACATTTTAAGCCACTCAGTTTTGAAGTGGGTTGTTCTACAACAATGCCTAGCAGATACAGGTGCTGACTCCCAGGGGAGCCTGGTCTCCTCCTCATTCACAGGGCTCGGGGCTGCATGAGGGGCAGTAACTACGGTGGTGCCTCAGGTCAGGCTCCTGTTCCCCAGCCTGGAGGGGTGATCAAGCTGGACTATAGTGGGCTGCCACCTATTTTAATTCCGGGAGTTCCATGAGCAATTGATTGCTATCAGTGAGCCCTAGGAGTTAAGCTATTCCGATAAGCATTTTGGCTGTGCTGCCTAATGGGGTCACCGTGCCCTCTGGATTCTGGGGGTGAGTGGTGTTACTCTGAGATCCCAGGGAAATTGATTCACTATATATACAATGGCCCCCTTTCCCCACCTGGGCTCCATCCTCAGATACCCACACACCTGTTGCTCCCTTTAACCACAGTCAGATCAGATAACCAATGCGGATCTCATTTCAGGTGCGGGTTTCTGGGAATGCACTGTTCTGGAGCTCAAGGAGCCTGCCCACCCACCCAGCTCAATTCAACCCTAAGTCCGGCACATGTGCGTTTGATTGGTGGAATCTACATCTCCCCTTGACCTCAAGTTGCAAAGGATTCTGGGAAATGTAGTTCTTAGCTTTCCAGCTTCCACAGTCCGCGAAGGTGTACTCCAAGACTGACTAGATCGAGAGAGCCAGTACCCCGTAGCCACATGCCCGGTAATCCCTGGACGTTGCACTTTCCTTAAGGCAGCATGGACTACATACCACGTTGCTCTGGTCTCCCTCCCAGTCAGAGCAAGGGAAAGTTGACCCTGGAAACTCAGGACAGATGGTAAGACACTGGGTTTAGGACCAGCATCTTAGTTGCTGCTCATTCTTTACCACTGGAGCTTCTGTGATTTGTCAAGTTTGCCGTAAACTCACGGGAAAAGGATTTTGTTCCTTGTATCCTGTCAAGTGTGTCTTTGACTCTTTTTTTTGCAGGGGGGGGGGCCCATAACTTGGTTTTGAATGCTCATCTTCTTCCCTGGAGGTGTGACCTTGGGCAAGTTACTTCTTTTCTGTGCCTAGCTTTTCATCTGTAAAACGGGCACAATCATATCACACACTCTCTAGGATTTTTATGGGGATTAAAATAGATAATATTTATAAAACCCCTAGTACATTGGTTGGTAGAGAGTATGCATTTAGCAAATCTTGTTTTTTGTTTATTATAATTGTAATTATTGATATTGTTAATGTATCTGTCCTACAAATACTGGCCTACATTGATACACTGCTTAAAACAAAAATCTCATACAAATGCATGAGAACATCTTAAACTTTAATTGAATTTATTAATGAATGAGTTAATGAACTAGCAGGAAGTTAAAAGTGGCTGATTTGAAGAACAAGTCAGGAGCAAGTCAGTAGGGAAAGGCAAGCTGAAATGAGCTGAAATGAGCTTGCTAAGTTAGATTCAAAACCGCTTAATGGCCTACAGAGCAATAAAATTCTAACCTTTGGGGCCATTTCCTCCACCGGAATATAAAACCATTACTCCTTGCCAGTTTCTACAGGTTAAAAGCCCTAACTTTATAGGGCTGCAGAATGTCTGGGCTCCTAGCCATTGTGCATTGTTAGGGAACAAAGCTATGCTCCCCAGAGAATCTGATGCTCTGGCAGACGTAGGAAATGCTCTTGTAGGATATCAGCAAATCAAGTGGTCATCATACCACTTTGGGATGGCCCAGTTTTAGCTTGACCGGGACCTGCTTTTCTCTTATCTGTCTAGCTCTCCAGGGAGTGGGTTGACCTTGGGATGCTTTGAGACAACCCTTTCTTACCACCACCTTATTGACTTCCTTTGGGATGGTTCTGCTTTTATGTTGATTCCCCCACAGGCATTTAGAGACTCAATAGCAGCCTTCTGGGTCTCTCTCCCCCTTTCCTGTTCACCCTGGACATTTTTGCACATTTTCAGGTAGAAGCAAATCAACATCATAGTCCTTGTTTTCCAAGTTAGAAATTTGATTTCCAACGGACATTTGCAATGTGCAGAGATCATTCTCTTCAATAACAGAAGCCACCAGCGACTGCACTCCTGTCATGTGCTAGACTTCGAATTTAGTGCTTTACATCCGTTGCTTTGTTAACTCATCTTAATAAATTGATGGTGGATGTATTATCATCTCCAGTTTTATGGCAAAAACTGAGACTTGCCAAGTCTAATATCTCCTCCAAGGGAGCACAGCTTGTAGGAATTAGAGCTTAGATTGATACCCAAGACTCTCTAACTCCAAAAGGCTGTTGTCTTTCTACAACATTGGTAGATTCTCAAACTGTGTTGAATGCTGTAAACACTGGTTCCCATTTAGCTACCTTGTCCCCACTTCCAGTCACTGGGGAGGGGTTCAGATATTTGCACTTTAACAGAGATATTCTGCATGGATACTGCATATTCTGATGGCTGTCCAGGTGTGCTGGCCAGTGAACCACACCATACTTCCTTGTTCCAGGAACATACATGTGGCCCCTTCTGTGTGGCCACCTGATCTCCTGGTTAGCTTTTTGAAAAGTAAAATGAGTTTTTCATATCGCTGATTTCTAAATGAAATTTTGAAGTGAAATTAGATTGAAGCAAAAATAACATCTGGGGGCGCCTGGGTGGCTCAGTCGTTAAGTGTCTGCCTTTGGCTCAGGTCATGATCCCAGCGACCTGGGATCAAGCCCCGTGTCAGGCTCCCTGCTCTGAGGGAAGCCTGCTTCTCCCTCTCCCACTCCCCCTGCTTGTGTTCCCTCTTTCGCTGTGTCTCTCTCTGTCAAATAAATAAATAAATAAATAAATAAATAAATAAATAAAATATTAAAGCAAAAAACAAAAAAAGCCCCAACTTAAAAAAAAATAACATCTGAATGAACCAGTTCTTCCCCTCTTGAAAATGTCTGAAACATGTCTATGTCAAGGTTTTAATAAAAATTTCCCCATAGAATGTACTGCTGTCAGTATTCATAGAGCCAAATCTAAAAAATTTTACACATCTCAATGTATTGAATGATGACCCTGAAGTCATTAGAGAAAGACTAGACTATTATTCACCACAAAGGAAGACCATGTGCATTAAAAAAAAAAGGAAGAAAAAGAAGAAAAAGAAGGGGCACTAGGGTGGCTCAGTTGATTAAATGTCTGACTCTTAATTTTGGGCTCAGGTTGTAATCTTGGGGTTTTGGGATTGAGCCCCAGGACTGGCTCAGTGGGGAGTCGGTTTCTCCCTTTGCCCCTCTCCCTCCTCATGCTCTTTCTCTCTCATATAAATAAATACAATCTTAAAAAAAAAAAAGGGGCAGGGCCAGATGGCTTCCCAAGGGAATTCTATCAGACATTTAAAGAAGAATTAATACCTATTCTCCTGAAACTGTTCCAAAAAATAGAAATGGGAGGAAAACTTCCAAACTCATTTTATGAGGCCACCATTACCTTGATCCCAAAACCCCATCAAAAAGGAGAATTACAGACCAATATCCTTGATGAACATGGATGCAAAAATTCTCACCAAAATATTAGCCAATAGGATCCAACAGTACATTAAAAGGATTATTCACCATGAGCAAGTGGGATTTATCCCTGGGCTGCAAGGCTGGTTCAACATCCGCAAATCAATCAACGTGATACAATATATTAAGAAAAGAAAGAACAAGAATCATATGATCCTCTCAATAGATGCAGAAAAAGCATTTGACAAAGTACAGCATATTTTCTTGATCAAAACTCTTCAGAGTATAGGGATAGAGGGTACATACCTCAATATCATAAAAGCCATCTATGAAAAACCTACAGCGAATATCATTCTCAATGGGGAAAAGCTGAGAGCTTTTCCCCTAAAGTCAGGAGCGCGGCAGGGATGTCCACTATCACCACTGCTATTCAACATAGTATTAGAAGTCCTAGCCACAGCAAACAGACAACAAAAGGAAATCAAAGGCATCCAAATCGGCAAAGAGGAAGTCAAACTCTCACTCTTTGCAGATGATATGATACTTTATGTGGAAAACCCAAAAGACTCCACTCCAAAACTGCTAGAACTCATACAGGAATTCAGTAAAGTAGCAGGATATAAAATCAATGCACAGAAATCAGTGGCATTCCTATACACCAACAACAAGACAGAAGAGAGACAAATCAAGGAGTCGATCCCATTTACAACTGCACCCAAAACCATAAGATACCTAGGAATAAATTTAACCAAAGAGGCAAAGGACCTGTACTCAGAAAAGTATAAAATACTCATGAAAGAAATTGAGGAAGACACAAAGAAATGGAAAAACGTTCCATGCTCATGGACTGGAAGAACAAACATTGTGAAGATGTCAATGCTACCGAGAGCAATCTACTCATTCAATGCAATCCCCATCAAAATACCATCCAGTTTTTTCAAAGAAATGGAACAAATAATCCTAAAATTTGTATGGAACCAGCAGAGACCCCGAATAGCCAGAGGAATGTTGAAAAAGAAAAGCAAAGCTGGCGGCATCACAATTCCAGATTTCCGGCTCTATTACAAAGCTGTCATCATCAAGACAGTATGGTACTGGCACAAAAACAGACACATAGATCAATGGAACAGAATCGAGAGCCCAGAAATGGACCCTCAACTCTATGGTCAACTCATCTTCGACAAAGCAGGAAAGAATGTCCAACGGAAAAAAGACAGTCTCTTCAACAAACGGTGTTGGGAAATGGACAGCCACGTGCAGAAGAATGAAACTGGACCATTTCCTTACACCACACACAAAAATAGACTCCAAATGGCTGAAAGACCTAAATGTGAGACAGGAGTCCATCAAAATCCTAAAGGAGAACACGGGCAGCAACCTCTTCGACCTCAGCCGCAGCAACTTCTTCCTAGAAACATCTCCAAAGGCAAGGGAAGCAAAGGCAAAAATCAACTATCGGGATTTCATCAAGATAAAAAGCTTTTGCACAGCAAAAGAAACAGTCCACAAAACCAAAAGACAACTGACAGAATGGGAGAAAATATTTGCAAATGACATATCAGATAAAGGGCTAGTATCCAAAATCTATAAAGAACTTATCCAACTCAACACCCAAAGAACAAATAATCCAATCAAGAAATGGGCAGAAGACATGAACAGACATTTTTCCAAAGAAGACATCCAAATGGCCAACAGACACATGAAAAAGTGCTCAACATCGCTCGGCATCAGGGAAATCCAAAT
>NW_027397080.1:33197677-33220279 GCF_003265705.2 Callorhinus ursinus
GAGGAATTCTTAATCTCAGGAAACAAACTGAGGGTTGCTGGAGTGGTGGGGGGTGGGAGGGATGGGGTGGCTGGGTGATAGACATTGGGGAGGGTATGTGCTTCGGTGAGCGCTGTGAATTGTGTAAGACTGTTGAATCACAGATCTGTACTTCTGAAACAAATAATGCAACATATGTTAAGAAAAAAGAAAAAGAAGAAGATAGCAGGAAGGGAAGAATGAAGGGGAGTAAGTCGGAGGGGGAGACGAACCATGAGAGACGATGGACTCTGAAAAACAAACTGAGGGTTCTAGAGGGGAGGAGGTGGGGGGTTGGGTTAGCCTGGTGATGGGTATTAAAAAGGGCACATTCTGCGTGGAGCACTGGGTGTTATGCACAATCAATGAATCATGGAACACTACATCAAAAACTAATGATGTAATGTATGGTGATTAACATAACAATTAAAAAATAAAAAAAAAGGAAGGGAAAAGAAAACCTAAAAAGACAATGATTGAACAAGGAAGATCTGGTATTTAATGAAACCTGGGAGCCCAACTTGCTTAGATGGTCATCAATTGCATTTCCTCCTCCTCTGCACACAGGAAGTCTGCACTTCCCAGCTTCCCTTGCAGTTGGACCAGGGTCACATGATGCGGTTCTAGCCATTGGGATGAGGCCATGAGTGGTGTGCGTCAACTTCAGGCCCAACCATGGTCTGCATTTCCTATTCCATACACTTCCCAGCTTCCCGTGCGGTTAGACCAGGGTCACATGATGCAGTTCTAGCCAATGGGATGAGGCCAGGAGTGGTCTGTGCCACCTTCAGGCCTGAGCATGGCTGTTTACACTTACCCTTATATTTGGCGATCTCAGAGGTATCAAGATGACATTATCACAAGAGAGGAGCCTGGAGTTCTGAGTCACCACCTGGAGAAGACCCACAAGGGCCATCTGCTGCTCCGGACTGTGGCCTGAGAGGGATAGAAAGTGTCATTAGGAGAACACTGAGGATTTGGTGGTGGTCTAGATAGCAGCCAGTTGCCCTAATAGGTCCAGGTAGCCAGAGAGTCCTGTTAACCAGGAAACACTCCTTGCCAATAATCATTGTTAATAAGGATCCAGAGCTGTGAGCAAGGCTGTCTTTATTTGAATAATCGATATTAATGTAGCACTTACTAGGCGAGGCTCTGTGGTAAAGGCTTCCTTACATCATGGTATTTAATCTCGGGGACAGCTTGTGGAGAGGCGGGCACTCACGGGTCCGTCTGCAGATGAGGAAGGTTTTACACAGGTAGTGACAGCGGGCGCTAGAGCTGGAGTGCAGGTCAGCCTGATTCCAGGCCCGTCTTCCCATCAGTCAGCACGCCAGGTCTATGTATCTGTTCAGCCTGGACAGGTCATGGAGGGATTTCCGGGGGAAAGAATGGTGTGCTCCGCTGGCGGATCTGGTTGCTGCCTGTGCGAAGGCACGAGAAAGGATGAGGTGTCTGATCGAAGGTTCTGGAGAGGGCAGGTTCTGTAACTTCTTGTTGCAGCATCTGCTTTGGTGATCTGAAGTGTGACCATATTGTCTCAAGCAATGAACGTACAGCCCCGCTTGTGGGCCAGACCGTTCTGAAATCTGCATTCACTCTCAGCCAATCTCTCACTTGATTTTTCCCGGTGAAGATTTAGCTTGTTTGCAAAGCCTCTCTCTTCCTTGGTTTCCTTTTGTCTTATTTCAACTCTGGACTCAATGAAGCAGAATTTCAGGTCTTCAGTTGGTCCGATTGATACACTATATCACCTCAATCTAAAAATGGCTTCTGAGGGTATTTCCAGTTGAATGACCTCATTTTCAGGCATGGGGTTTGTCTCTTCAGATCCCTGGGGGTGATAGTCTAGACCTACGTATGGTTGGATAAGATCTCTTCTCATAGTTGTGCTCAATTGATTTCTCTTTTCAGGTTGTCTTGACTTAAATATGTTAACCTCCTAGACTCAAATCCAGGAAAGGTGTCTTTATCCCCTTTGATCCGGTGAAGCCAAATGCAGTCAGGATTTCCTCGTGTGGAATGGTTCCAGTCATGGTAATCCCACCAGCTTCGAGAGGCTCCTTCCTTATTGAAAGGGGCGTTGAGCAACCCCGCAAAGCAGGAAGACAGACACATTTAGAAATTGTCTGGGAGTATCAGCGCTCTGACAGATGCCTGACTTCGGCTCTGCGTGTGAGAGATTTCCAACCTGTGAGGATTCTAGAGTGTACCTGCAGACCCCAGAAGGGAGTCTTGCTTTTTGGAAAGTGGTAATAGCTCTGAAATGGCCAACGGCACTGTTTCTGAGCTTCCAGGCTAGCTGGGTGTTGCCCATTGATCCCGTTGGAGGCCATTAGCATGGCTGACCACCTGGTCCCAGACACCTGTAATGAGGATTTATGGAGCCAGTGGCTGGGAGGAAGAAGAGTTCTTTCCTCATGAGGCAGGATGTGCTGTGGGTGTGATTCACTACATTCCTAACCGGCCCCTGTCTCCACCGGGCAGGAGCCTACCTTGTTTATCTTAAGGCCAGTCTACTCTGCACAGGGAAGAAATTCTTGGCAAATGTGGCACAGTCAGAAAGGAGGCATCATCTTTTCAAATCCTCTTCGGGCAGAAACATCAAGCAGGTGTTTTGCAGGGAGAGCCTTCATGCCTGGTGGGTACATCAAGTTCTGCAGGGGAGAGCCTGGGATCCGCACAAGCTTCTGCACCTCAGAGTGTGTGAGCGTGGATGTGTGTAGATGTAGGTGTGAGCAAGTGTGTGTAGATGTGTGGACATGGTGTGTATGTGTGTGTGTGAGGAGCGTGGGGAAACCATAGAGGAACCATCAGAGGGAAGTAGCTGAAGAACTGGAACTGCATTCTAGAATAAGAAGGTAAAAGAAAGGCCAGCCTGTGGGGAAGGCGGAAGGATGACTGAGGGGTGGTCCCTCTCCCTGTTCCCATTGGATTCTCACAGTAGCCCTGTGAGTGGGCCAGGAGAATAAACAGGCTCTGAGAGGTCAAGTGACCTGCCCAAGGCCACAAGGCCTTTAAGTGGAGGGTGCCAACTGAAAGAGGCTTTATGGAAAACTGACAGGCTCTCTGTGAGTCAAGGATAATGAAACTGACATCAGCTTAAAACAAGGTGGGACAGATCCCAGGAAGGAAGAATTCCTTGACATAAAGATGCTTCCTTTGAAGGGCCGTCCCCATGGCCTTAGGAAGAGAGGTTCATGGCCCTTCTTGGTGGATGAATGAGCCCCCAGCCAGCTTCCCTGCCCCAATCCTGTGCCACAAGGAGGTTTCCCTACCACCTTTCAGAGTCTAGGACTCTCTCACTCCTGGATCCCAGCATATTTTCATTAAAAAAAATGCTTAGAGCAAAATAGGGGTATTCTGTTTCCTGGTTTTAGGTTTTTCTTCTTTGAGCTCATAATGAATTTTTAAACAATGCATCCTGCGTCTCTGACCTGATGAAAAATGGAGGGAAATGAATAGGTGAATACTTTATTTAAATGTTCCTACATATACTTTTAACTGGCTTCAGATCCTCTCCTTGGATTTTGCTCCCCTCCAAAACTGTGCTTGCTTATCAGTTAACCATATTCAGATTCAGAGTAAGGTGTGTCCTTAATAACCACAGTAATTTTCATCTGGCATTGGCAAGTTTACAGAGCATGCTCACCACCCCTTGACCCTTCCCGAGTGGCTTAAATGATGGAACACACAATCTGGAGTGAGCATTTTGGTTTTGACTTCTTGTTCTGCTACATACTGAGTGCCTTGGGCAGGCCCCGAAAGTGGAGGGAAAATCTGGGTGTCTTACCTCACAGAACTGTTGTGAAAATAGAGAAGGAAGGTCTGGTTGGGGAGGTATTAGACATTTCCCTTTTTCTTTCTGACCCTTTTCTCCCCCACCTAGCACTGAGCACAGAGTAGGCATCTGACCCACAGCCCATTCATTCATCTACTCGAACCATCTCCACCAAGTGCTTCCTGTGTATCAGATATGGTTCTAAGTGCTTGGGACACATTGGTGAACAAAAAAGACAAAGATTTACATAATACATCAATGAATGATATACTAGATTAGAAGGTGATATTGCTGTGCAAAAATGTAAAGCTTAGGAATACTAGTGCTAGGGTTGGAGAGGGGTAGAGGACTGTCAAAAACAGGGTGGCCAACAGAAAGGAGGTGGTTGGAGTGAGGTCAGTTGTGGAGAGCAGATCATGTGGGCCTGGGTGTGGGCAGGGTAAGGATGCTCATTTTACTGTGAGTGAAATAGGGATGACTTTTGGATGTTGTAAAGCATCAGTCCGGTGGATGAATTAAGGACTCACTGCAGGGGGCTCAGTGCAGAAGCTGAGGGATCAGGTTAGAGTCCACTGCAGGTGAGAGATGATGGGGTAGAGGTGGGGGAGGAGCTTGGATTCTGGATCTGTCTTTTTTTTTTTAAATTTTTAAAAGATTTTATTTATTTATTTATTTGAGAGAGAGAATGAGAGAGAGAGGCCATGAGAGGGGGGAGGGTCAGAGGGAGAAGCAGACTCCCTGCTGAGCAGGGAGCCCGACATGGGACTTGATCACGGGACTCCAGGATCATGACCTGAGCCAAAGGCAGTCGCTTAACCAGCTGAGCCACCTAGGCGCCCTCTGGATCTGTCTTGATGGCAAGGCCAGCAAGATTGGCAGATAGATCCCGTATTAGGCACACAAGAAAGAGAGGAATCCAGTAGGAGGATGAAGTTGCCATCAGCAGAGACAGAGAGGTCTAAGGTAGAGCAGGTTTGGGTGGAAGAGTCTTCCCTTATGAGATTTACATGTTTCATCTCATCTAATGCTCAAATTCCCATGCACAAACAAGGAGATGGATGTAGAGAGCCCAAGCAAGGGTCCTGAGTTTGCATAGCTGAGGTGGAGCTGAGATTCAAAGGCAGGCGGAGCCACACTTGGCTACTTCTTTTGCCTGATTCTGTAGAATGAAGGCATGAAGACTGATGCCTGCTTGGTAGGGGTATGCTGACCCTGTCTGGAGAGTCTCTGTGTGGGGAGAAGGGGTCAGCTCAGAAGGGCACTCCTACATACTCCTTGTGTGGGAAGGGCTGGGAGGGAGTCAGGAGCCAGAAACCTCAGGTTATTGATTTTAGATTCTGGACTTAAACTAGACAATTTGTACTTCATGCAACATATACTGAGCACCTGCTATGTGTCAGGTCACGTGCTGACTGTTGGTGACAGATGAATAAGTCCTCATCTTCAGAACACAGTGCTTAGCAGGATGTGGTTAAAGTTGCCTGCTTCTTCTTTAGGTCAGGTTTTCGCAGTCACTTTGAGAGACATCCTAGACCTGGACCTGGAAGTGAACTTGTATTCTTCGGCCGAGTGTAATACGTACATTGTGTTGGTGTGTGTGTGTATGTGCACGCATTTGAGTGTGTGTGTTTTGGCCTATTTTGTGTCTCTGTGTTTGTGTCTCAGTGTGTGGGAGAATGTGTGTGTGTGCTTCTGTCTACACGTGTGTCTGTGCATCTGTGTGCGTGTGTGTTTGTATGTGCATGCATACACTGTTCTATGCATGTGTATGTGTGTATGTGGCTGTATGCATGTGTGAGGTATGTGTCTACACTAGTGTCTGTGTCTCTGCGTGTGCCATGGGTGGGCTATGTGCATGCATGCTCCTATTCGCTGATCTAAGAGGCCTTATCCATGTGGGGATTCCTGGGGGGCGGGTCCTACACCTGCCCATCTCCCTTTAGCACCTTCTGTCTTTCCTGTTTACAGGTTTCCCATCACACTTTTTATCCCTCTTCCAGACACTCTCACTTCAGCTCTGCACTTCATTCTGTAGACACCAGTCACTATTGCCCTGCCTCTTTCCTCTATACCCGGAGGCCATTCTCAACCTCTCTTTTCTCAAGGGTTGTGTTTCCTACTAAGGCCATGTGCATTTTCTGAATAGCAGGAGGTTCTATGGGGTCTGCATCTCTCTTTAGCAGCTTGAACCTTCCGTATTTTAAAATTGTCCATTCTAGGGGCACCTGGGTGGCTCAGTTGGTTAAGCGGCTGCCTTTGGCTCAGGTCATGATCCCAGGATCCTGGGATTGAGCCCCTCATTGGGCTCCCTGCTCAGCAGGGAACCTGCTTCTCCCTCTCCCTCTGCCTGCCACTCCCTCTGCTTTTGTTCCCTCTCTCTCTCTCTCTCTGTCAAATAAATAAATAAAATCTTTAAAAAAATAAAATTGTCCATTCTAAATGGATTCATCCAGGAGAAAACCTAACAGGTAGAAACAAATCTCTTTGTTTGTCCTTTATGATAATAAAGGAGCCACTAAATTAATTATGCAAACTTTCATTTTATTAAGTATGGTATTCCTTTTGATTTAAGAATATTTTTACCTCTCCAAGTGCTTTTAAAGAAGGTTATGGCAAGGAAAAGTCTGTTCATCTCTGCAGTGTATTTGGTTGCTTTTCATAAATTGTCTAGATTGCATTTTAAGGGAGTAGAAATTGAATCTAGTCTTTTAAAAAAATTGCTGAAGCCAATTAGCTGCTGAAGTGTTTAATTATGAGAGAAGCACTCGGATCTACAAACGAGTAGAGCCTTCCTGAAGCTTTTCAAGGCAGTTCTGCCTCCTCTTTCCTTATTTTCCCCCATTCGTATTCACCAAAGAACCAGTTTCCCTTACAAACCCAGTGTTCAGACCTGCACCATTTCTGAGGTGAGTAGGGGTTTCAGTGATGCTCTGTTACCAGTATACTAGTAAGGGGCCAGGGGCCTGAATATTGACTCTTTTTGCTCCATGGGGTTCTCTCTAGCCTTGGGATGACCACCTAAGTAGAGAGTAGAGGAATGATCTTTTGAGAGATGCTCAGTGGGATCTCCAATCTTCTTCATTTTTCCAGTTTTTACCGCTCGCTGTCAAGGTTGTGAGATGAAGCTTAAGGAAGTGAAATTGCTGGATAAACTAAAAAAAAGTTTATGATAGGTCTTGGTTGAGTATCAGGAGATACAATGCTGGTTTCTTACCAGAAGGTAAGTTCTTGATGGGTCATGACCTGGCTACATGATTACAGTCCTAAAATCAGAGACACCCTAGAATTCCCATCTGTTTGACACCCCCACCCATTTCCTACTTTTACTATTAACTTAAAACAGGTATTAGCAAACTACAGCCCACAGACCAAATCTGCCTGCTGTTGTAAATAAAGTTTTATTGGAACACAGCTGCACCCATTTACCTATTACACATTGTCCTTGGCTGCTTTTTGATTTGATAGTTTCAACAGAGAGGGTATGGTTTGCAAGGACAAAATACTTCCAACTGGTGCTTTAAGAAAATGTTTGTTGACTTCTGTTTAAAGAATTAAACATGAAAAAATGTCTAATTCAGATTGAATTTACTCCTCTTTTTTTTTTTTTCCTGGAAGAAAATGCATGGAAAGACGGTTACAGTTTTCTCTGGTGAGGGAATGTGGTGGATGAGAATCCCGTGCTCTGTCCATGGTGCTGGACACGCTTGACCTTTGCTTGTCAAAACCATTTATTTTATGTTACCAGAGAGAAAAAAAATCGATTTCTAGGTGGGTGAACATGTAGGAGGACACACTACTTATGCTCATTGTCCCTCCAGCCTTCTTGAAGTGAATAGGCGGAGGTGCCTCTTGTTGAGGGAGGATTCCATATGCCTTTGCTTTTTAATGAAGAGAAATGGCTTTGTGAGTGTTTGCACAGCCAGAAGATATTGTATTAGTGATGAAAGGAGGTTCCAGTCGTGGCATATGTATAAATTATGTTTACTTTAGGGGCCTGAAGGTCAATCAAAGTATGTTTATGCTTTCATTGTTGCATTGTGACAGGGAGGTATAATATTTAGACATGGTAGCATTTATGTTCTAAAGGTGGACATAAACTTCTTGTTTTATTATGGAACTAAAATCGATAATGAAATAGGGCAGCATTACATCAAATAAATTCTGAAAGCCTCTTGAAGCCAATCCAAATTGCAGAAAGAGAGATGAAGGTAGTCAAAATATTAGGCCAGCTAATTTTGCAAAGTTTGAGAGAGGATGTAGCTCGTGAAAAATAAGGGTAATTTTGGACTTGTATCAATAATTCTGGTCCCTTAAAATCGACTACTCTTTTTGCCAGGGTGACTTCTGGAATGGGGTATCACTAAGTCGGCTTATTTTGATAGTCCTCTTGCAAATTTCCAGCCTGACAAAATTTAAAGAGGCAAACCGAAGGATACCTATGTTGATTTTTAAAAATATTTTATTTATTTATTTGAGAGAGAGAGAAAGAGGGTGTGTACAAGTGTGGGGGGAGGGGCAGAGGGAGAGGGAGAGGGAGAAGCAGACTCTGTGCTGAGCACAAAGCCCAACACAGGGCTCAATCCCAGGACCCCGGGATCATGACCTGAGCTGAAGGCAGATGCTTAACCAACTGAGCCACCCAGGAGCCCCTACCTATGTTGATTTTTTGTTAAAGGATATACAAAAGTTTGATTGCCTAGCCTCAGAATTGAAAAAAATCCATGCAGAGCAACATTAGATACTTCTCTTTCTAATTTGCTTAATTTGTTGCTGTATTCCTAGGGGGAAATTGTGATTTGGCATTATCCAACCTCGCCATCACCTCGAATTATTCAGTCAACTGCGGTGCCAAGGTCAGTTGGGAAGCCATGCTGATGCTGGTAAGATGGTCCCATCTGAAGGACTGAGATGCTACAGTGGAAGTCGTGTGTGAGAGCAAGGTCTGCAGGGTCTCCAGCTGGTAAAAGGATGGGGTTTCTGAGCACATCTTAACATTTGCCTAGTAATTTGCCCCCAGGGATATCTGGCTTTTCCAAATACTGTGATCACCTTGTAAGAACTGAATCAAACAGGAACAAAGTAGGAATATTCCAAACAACTATTTTAGGCTGAGATCTGTAAAAAAAAAGTCTTCACGGTTTTTTTTTTCTGAAAACAAAACAAAACAAAAAACAAAACAAAAAAACAAAAAACAAAACAAAACAAAAAACCCCACAAAACCAAACCGAAACCAAAGGTCTAGTCTTATATTTTACCACTATTTAAAAATGCCCTCTGGAGCCATTTGTAGCTTGAGTTCCAAAGTACACAGAGCACGTTTATATGTCTACATTTGGGTGATTCTCCTACAATGACCCGCTGTTGTGGGAAGTTCCAGTCTGCATGCAAAGCCCTTTGGGAAAGAATCACTTCAGAGTGAACAACCAAAAAATGGACAGATGGATGAATGGGTGGAAGGACGGACAGCTAGATGGATGGGTAGATGGATAGAAGGGGAAAGATGCATGGATGGATGGATAGAAAGAAGAAATGACTTCTTTGGTGGACTGGAGTAACCATAGTATAGCCCCAGGCTCTGGCAAAGAACCTGGAGGTCCCCGACTCTTGCCCATCATTTCTCTTTTGCTCTGACAAAGTGCTTGCTGGGGTGGGGGAAGCTCAGGTGTTAAGCATCTTAATAGGCATTGACTTCTGTTTGAGGAGGAAAATCATGTGGTTGTCTCTCTGCTTATGGGAGGCTCTAGCAGAGAAGGGAGGCTTCTGAATGAGACTCATTCAGCTTCTCTTAAATTGTTTATGTCTGACCCAATGGGCTTGACATTTTCAGGCATATCATGTGATGCTAGCTGATGTCTAAATGCATGGCATGGATGAGAGTGGTTCACTGGGGAGGGGCCAGAGACTTGGTGGCATTTTGTTGTGGCAGACAAGAGAGAATGTAAAATGTTAAGATGTTTTTAGGGAGGGGAATTTTTAGCTTGTTACCCTAGTTAATCCTGGGTTCCTTGGCCAAGGAGATGGTGTGTGTGTGTGTGTGTGTGTGTGTGTGTGTGTGTGTGTGTCTGTGTGTGGGTGTGAATTCACAATGGTTGGGGGCAGAGGAAGTCTGGGTGCTCAGAGGTCAGAGACTCAATCGATACAACAGCTGTTTCTTTCCAGTGAGGCTTGATTCTGGCTGGGTAGGGTGTGGGGAAATCTGCCCACACTCTGAGGAACAGATGGATCCCTAAGCCCTGAACTGAGGAAGGTATGAGACTTCTGGCTCATGGAGCCGAGAACTGAAGGGCAAATATCTCAGCACGGGTGATGCAGGAACTTGGGATCTGTTTTTGAGAAGATGTGTTCAGGGGTTCAAAGAAGCACAGCTCAGCTTTTTTGGGGACCAGGAACAATAAAAACAATGCATTTGTGAGGTATTCTTGAGTTTCAGTTGCTTTCCCTCCAGCCCTGTGAAGTCAGGAGGGAAACACCAATGTCCCCCTTGCATATGAAAATGAGATGATTACAAGGTGATGATGATGGGTTGTAGCTACTCTGTATCATGGGCTGTGTTCTAGGGACTGTGCTAAATAGCCGCCATACCTCATTTCATTTGCTCCTCAGGATAACTCTTTGATTTTATAGCTGGGAAAGCTGAGGCTCAGAGAGAGTTTACTTCTTAATTTATAACTTTACAAACACTAGTGCATCCTCACAACAACCCTGTGAGATAGGTATCATTATTGGTATCATTCTCAACTTGCAGATGAGAAAACTGGGCACAGAGAGGATAGGTAACTCCCCCTAGGTCACACAGCTAGGAAGTGGCTGTGGTAGGATTCGAACCCAGGGTCTGAGCCATTCAGGGCCACATGGTGCTCCCCTGTCATGAGTAGGTGGAGGATGCAAGCTGTATGTGTGGGGACTGATCTCTTCAGTCATGTGAGTACTAGTGGTGGCTGGTGACTGCCTTCCCACATCCTCCCTTCCTCTCTGCCCATTCCCTGGGAAAGATAAGGAGAGTGCCCCCATGCACCCCATAAGGGGCAGACTGGCTGTGGCTAAGGTATAGCTGAGAGCGCTGTTGTGAGTCTTCTGGCCACTGGGACTTGGAGCCCAGCTGTGAGTAGAAATGGTCTCAGGAGTGGCCATTCCTCCTACATATCAGGGATGTGGCCAGGGGCCCAGCTCTTCTGCAGAGGAGTGGCAGCGGGCTGAGCCTCGCGGAGAGGTAGGCTCATCAATTCCCTACCTTGGCAGGGTGCTGTCAGCTGGGTCCCAGATCTCTTGGAACCAAGCTGTGCCAGCCCTGGGCAGCCGGGAGGGAGCAGTTCATGTCCCTGCAGCCCTGGTGGCTTTGTCCCAGTGGGGTGTCTCTGAGATCTGCCGAGACTGGCCATGGGGCTGCTATCAACTGGCACCTGCCCTCCTTGGCCCTGGATGGCTCAAGGCCAGTGGAGGACCAGGGACCGCGGCTGGTTAAAATAAGTGCCCTGTGGACTCAGTGTTCTCTTGTCCTGCCGTGGGCCTTGTTCATGGTCTCTAAATCCAGGAGCATCCCTGGTCTGTGCCCCAACCTCTGGCACCTGGCTCGGCAGTGTGCACTGAGTCTAAAGTCCCTGAGACGGCACCTGGGCCCAGATTGCAGACGTCCCCGGAGGCCTCCTAAAGAATTTGATTTTGATTGTGGGGGTGACAGGAGTCGGAGAAGTGCTTGAGCAGGTTGGGCGATGGTCAGACCCAGAATAGCCAGGCTCTCCATGGCCAGGCTCTCGGCATTGGCTTCCTGTGGCCCTTGTTGCCAATTGCACAGACTGGGGGCTTCAAACAGTGGAAGTGCGTTCTGGCGCAGTCTGGAAGACAGAAGTCCTGTGATAGCAAGGCATCGGCAAGCAGGATGGTGCCGCCCCCAGGGGCTGCAGGGAAGGATCCTTCCTGCCTCTTCCGGCTTCCGGGGCTAGCTCTGCCTCTGTGCTCACACGGCGCTCTACTTTTCTCTCGTGCTTCTCTTATAAGGCCCCTTTCCCTGGGTTCAGGGCCCACCCACATAATCAGCACGATCTCATCTGGAGACGTGTAGCTTCGAATCATAACTGCAAAGTCCCCTTTTCCAAAAAACTGACATTCACAGGTTCTGGGGGTTAGGAGGTGGGCCCATCTTTTTGGGGGGTCACCATTCAACCCACTACGCTCTCCCATTGACTCCCCTAGCCTGAAAACTAGCAGTAGGAGTTCTTTTCCAGGGCTTGCTTCGGTGTTCAGGGAGGACAGCCAAGGGCAGAGGAGAGAGTGCTGGAGTTTTTCTCTTCCCTTGGTTGTGAGGGATTTTTTTTTTTTTTAATAATGGGTGTTGCTAGCACACAGACCTCACTAACCGAGGCTGGATCTGGGGGTGCCTGCCAGCCTGTCAGGGCCCTCACTAACCAGTCTCCACTGCTGGTGATTCCCCCTGATGCACCGGACGTCTCCCCTTTGACAGTGGTCCTGTCTTGTTAAGTGTTCTGTCTAGCACAGGCTGTAATTATTTCTAGAAACTCGATTTCAGTATCAATTAGCACATTTTCAGGTGTGTAGGAGGGTGAGCGTGTTCCTCATGCCCTGGCCTCTCGGGAATGCTTTGGGGTTGCTGCTCTGGGAGGGGCGGTGAGGGGGGATTGCACACATCCCCAGACCCCTTGCCGCTTCTTGTGGGGGTGCGAAGGTGGTCTTTGCAAACCCCTGGCCGGAGAGGGGTTGGGGAAGAGAGCCGGGCTTTGCTCTCACAGGCAAACGTGTCTTTCCACCCTGCGCTGGAGACGGGAGAGGGGACCATGAGCTCTGATGCAGGTGTATTTCTCAGAAAGCCTCATTTCTAACTGAGGTTAAGTCCGGGGTGACTGCCTTGCTTACAGAGTAGCCTTGGCCTGAAGTCCGAGGGCAGGTGGGGTCGATTACAGGGCATTCTGGCCCAGTGTTGGGAGGGACACCCAGGCAAGCAGCCCCAGTGTGCTCGCCCCAGATGCCCTCCCCGACCCTGGCTGCTGGCCTGGGACTGGGGCTTTGGTAAGAGCATCTTTGCAGGCCCTTGGCTGCCTGAGCTCCTGTCCTCGGCGGATGTCCCAGGCAGGTGAATGTGCACTCCTGTGTGCCGGGATGGTCTGGGTTTACCCCCGCCGTCCTGGTATCCTCTTGTCACACCCACTTTGATTCTTTCTTCCTCTCTCCCTCCCTACTGAGGTAAAATCCACATAATGTTAAATTAACCATTTTAAATGAGAAGTTAGTGTTGTTTGATACGTTCACAACGTTGTGAAAACATCACCTCTATCTGGTTCCAAAGCAACTCATCATCCCAAAGGAAACCCTGGACCCATTAAGCAGTCTTGCCCCGCTACCCCAGCCCCCCCCCCCCCCCCCCCCCCCCCCCCCCCCCCCGGCTCCTGGTAACTGCTCATCTCCTTCTGACTCCGTGGAGTTACTGCTTCTGGACATTTTGTATAAATGACCATAGAACCTTTTGCAACCAGCTCCTCTCACGGAATGTGATGTTTTCGAGGCGCCCTCACATGGTAGCCAGTGTCCGTGTAGCGTGTATTTGTCATCACAGGTGGGAGACACACGGAGAGACTACGGCCACGTGTCAGGGGGACTGGCGTCCACAGCCTGGCTTTTCTCCCTGAATTCTGAGATTGGGCACGGCTTCCGGAGTTCCTCCCCAGGCCACTGTGTGTCCCTCAGGGGAAGGCCTGTCCGCAGCCCCTCCTACTTCTGGTCCTCTGTGCTCCCAGTGGGCTTTCGGACACCTTCGCTTTGGGTTTTAGCTGCTTGTTGACAGGGAAAGGGGAATGTTCCTGCTTCCACTACATTCTTTCTTGCTGGGTGGACCCGGACATTCATCTGCTGCTGGAGGCTGAGCTTCTTGGTGAAAGCTGAGCACTGCCCAGTGCTGGCGTCTCAGGCGGGACAAGGGGCTCTGTGTCTGGTGGGCGAGCCTGAGGAAACTGTCCTCCTGAGTCAGGTCCCCATGGAGGCAGCTGTTAGGAAATGGAGAGCGTTAGCTGGTGCTCAGAGCTGCTCTAATTGCACCGTTCTGGGCCCGGAACGCTGCTTCGATGAGCCAGATGACTGGTTTCCAGCCCCGCTCTGCTTAGCTCCCCTAATGCTCCTCGAGAGCCCCACCGCCATGTCGCATGTCTGGCCTGCGCATGTCCCCGGCAGCCGCTCCCTGGGTCTAATTTATTAAACAGCTGCAGACTCTCTCACTGGCACGTGAGACTTTGCTGGACTGAACCCACTTCTCCTCGTGCTGAGTCGGTCCCCCACATTGTGTGGTGTCCCTGGCAGAGCTTTGGGAGACCCCCGGCTCCGCCCGGGTGAAGGGGATGTCATTGTTCTGCACCGCTCTCTCCACAAGCCTGGACATGTCCCTGGGGCCTGGACAAGCAAAGCGATGGGTTCAGCTGGGTCCCTTCTGGGCCTCAGAATGAGAAGGAGGAAGAGGGCTCAAGGTGCAATTCTCGGCCTGATCACCCCCTCCTTCGGCACCTAGTCTCCCGGGGGTCTTGGCATCAGCCTGGGGAGAGTTGTTAGGATGCTGGGCAGCTACCAAGGTAGAAATGCAGAGCCTCTGGCCCTGCGGTGCCTGAGCTACCGTGGAGACCGCCATTTGCAAGTCGGGAAGATGGAGGGCCTGTCTGGGCCATGCAGCTACAGCGAGGTGGAGGGCTCTGGCCCGGCGCCCAGCCGGGTGCCCTCTCCACTCCATCATGCTGCTGTCAGCTGCCACTGAAACCAAATGGATGGGGGTAAAAGAGCTGGGTGAAATCAGCCCCCAAGATGGTGTGAATAAAAATGCTTTTGGGTCTTGGGGAAAAAATAGCTAAATGGTGTCCTTGCTTAGCTTACATTTCCCCCATTTTTCTAAGAAAGCTGTCAGTGTGCCTGATTGCTTTGGACAGAGCCTACTGATTGCCTGGAGAAGCCTTGAACCTTTTCTGGGGGCGGGACTGGGGGCGGCGATGGGTGGAGAAATTACATCAAAACTCTAGAATCTTGCCAGAGACCGGTGGGTGTTGGACCCTCTCTGGCCAGGGGCTACCTCACTGTGTTTCTTGTCTTGGGAAGGGTGGGTGAGTCCCCCGTCCTGCCGAGGAGGCAGGGTGCCCCCTCCACTGGAGGACCACGAAGTGGGAGTCCGTGCCTTTCTGTTGCCTGCAGAGCTTCGCAAGGACTGTGTGGCCCCTTGGCCTCTCCCGGCCCATGCTGTCTACACCCCATGCCGTCTACACGCCGGTGGGATTGGCACAGTTGATCACATAAGGCAAATCCACGATCCACATGGCAAGTCCCCTTACTTCCTCCTTGCCTCTGCTTGACCTTTCAGGTTAATGTCTTTGTTTCCTTTCATTTCTCCATTAAAAAAAAAAATTCCCAATCTTCACGGATTTTATTTTCTTGACTCTAGGAAACTAAGCTTTTCTCTTGAAGGAAGAAATGAGATTCTGGATTCTTTTTGCACGTCTTAGTTATCTTTGCAGGCATGCAGTCTCGACTTCCCGACAAGGCTGGGCTCATGAAGCATGTGGCCCACCTTACTGGATGGGGATGTTTGGAACCTGGTGGCGTTCAGCGCGGGCTCCGGCTCACTGTGTTGAACACAAGCCTTGCATGCCCTTGGTGATTGTCACCAGCCCTGGATGACGTGCTGTCTTCAAAGATCGGCCTGGCCCTGGCCCTGGCCCTGGCCCTGGGGGGTGTGGGGCCTTTCCCTTTGGCTGTTGCCACCAGCCAGGCTGACCAGACACGAGCCAGGGATCTCTGGCTCCTTCCACCACTCCTGGCCTTGGATGAGAGCCCCGGGCTCAGGGTGTGGGATTTGGCATTCCGAGTACACTGCCGGGGAACCAGAGCCCTGGGCGCTGACCTTTGACCAATGGGAAGCTGGGCGGATGATTCCTCCCCCTCTCCTTGCCATGGGACAGTTGGGAGCACCTTTCTCCTGGAGGGCTGGACAGAGGAGCACACAAGCCAGGTTGGCACACCCGCAAGGGACACGTGGGGCCCTGTTTGGGGCCCATCGCAAAGCGGCTGGCAGCCCATGGTGCGCCCCTCTGCCTCGATTCACACTTTCCTTGCCCCTCTTCTGCCCGAACTGTGGCTGACCTGGATTTTTACCTCCCGGATAAAGCCACAGCACTTTAATCCTTGCCTCAGGTTCAAGGTGCTGGAAAACCCAGGTGGGACCTCGTGTTTTTGCCTGGCTTGGGGTGGAGGCGCTTTGCCTTTGTTCCAGATTCTCCTGGTATCTGCTGATAGAAAACATCACTCTGGCTCACAGGCGAGCTCAAGGCTCCGTGGAGAGTAAGCAACTGTCCATCTCCGCCTTTCTGCTGCTGATGGTCAAGACCCCCAGGAGTTTTGGTTGCTGCAGCAGGAAGATAGAGGACTGTATGCCCTATGAGCAGCTGAAGAAGAGAGGAGCTGTTTGGTGGGTGCGTGTGTGTATGTGTGTGCATGCGTGAAATGGCCTGCCCTCAGAGGAGTAACTGGAGGGGACGCTTGTGTGCCCTGCATCACTGAGGATCCTGGCCTCCTGTGGGGACCAGGAGCAGCACCAAGCCCGCCCTGGCCCCGTGTGCCCGCTGCCCCCGGATGGCCACCTCTGTGCTTGCTCCCACCTCTGCTTGCTCACTTAGCTCCCCGTGATGGATTCTTTCACACAGTTCTGATGACTCGCTCCTCCCGTTTAGCTTTAATTAGGTTCCATAAAACATCTCCTGCTGTGAGTTCTGGTTCAATAATTACTATATCTTTCAGGTTCAAAGAAACCTGAATCTTTCCTTTTAGTAATTTAACAGAACATTTCACGCTTTAAGGGCTAAATGCCTCCAGATCCTGCAGTCCTCTCCAAAGTAACTCTGAGAGGTATTGTCTTTATTATTGGAAAAGCCTGGTTTTCCTCTTATTTCTCTCCCCAGTGTCTTTTCAGATGCCGCACGGAGCCCTGACCTCCTGTGCGGGAGACAAAAGTCTCAGTGGTCTGCTCGGGAAGCAGCAGCAGGAAGCCCAGGGAGACGAGCTGCGGAACTTGCCCGAGCGGCCGTCAGCCCCGGGGAGAGAGCCCCTGTTGTGTGCGTTCGCCCTCATTAACACGACCGACCGTCTCTCTTTCCTCTAGTACTTACTCCGGATACTCATGTCGGGGGTGCTCACAACAGAATTCGCAAGGTGGGGAGACTTGAAGCTGTCCTCCTTGGGGCAAAATGCCCTGGTTTGTTCGCACCTGGCAGCCCCTGGGCTCCCACGGTCTCCGAGGCCACCAGCCCACTCTGAGCAGCCCCCACTGCTGTCCCGGACCCGCCGAGCCATCCCGCTGCCTCTGCATCTCCCCACCAGCTCTTCTCGCCACGGCGAGGTCCACCTTTTGAAATATAGGTTTGAGCAAGTAAGATCTAGTCTCTTAGCAACTTTGAAGCTAAGTTATAAGCTTATAAGGTATAAGCTAAGCTATACCACCCAGTATAGTGGACTGTATTCACTGTGCCAGAATTTATTTATTCTGCTAGTTGCAAGTTTGTGCCCTTAAATAGCAGAGGATAATTATGTGACACGGGGCAGAGGGCAGTAATCATATTGCAATAAATAAATGTATCAATCCAGTGTGTTGTGCACAAACTTTACACAATGTTGTATATGTCAATTATATCTCAGTAACAATAAGTACATTTAAAAAAAATAAAAAAAATCTAAGTTGGAGCGTGTGACATCTAAAGCACATGGTCTCCTATTCTTGGGAGGAAAGCCCTGCCTTTTCACTGGCTCTGTTCTCACCCCTGCCCCCTTGGGTGGTGGGGGTGGGGCTGCCTCTCTGGTGGGGGGAGCCTGTTAGGGCAGCACCCCCCAGCTCTGCAACTCCAGCCTGCCGCTGACTTTTGCGCTTGGTGGGGAGCCGAGTCTGTCCGATTCTGGAACTCCACCCCGTCTTGGACCATTTCCTTCCGCTCTGCTTTTTATGGTAACGGGGTGACAGTTCTGTTCTCCCCTGCCTGCCACTTTATCTTGTTTTCACTTGGTTCGGAACTCAGCCAGGGAAGGGGGGTGTTATTTCTCGGCCGCTCTCTGGCCCAAGTCCCCCATGTGTGCTGTCTCCCTGGGTCCCCCCTGCTCTAACCACCATCCTCCCCGGCCACAGTCTAGATCCTAGCTCCCTCTGGTCATTTCTCCCTCTTAACACCTCATCTTTGCCTTCAGGGTAATGGTTGTGATTGTAATGGTTGACATATTTGGGTGTTTCTGTATTTATTTATTTATTTATTCTTTTTTTATTTTTTAAATTTAAATTCAGTTAATTAACATATAGTGTACTGTTTTAGAGGTAGAGCTTAATGAGTCATGATTTGCATAGAACACCCAGTGCTCATTCCATCACGTGCCCTCCCCAGTGCCCATCACCCAGTTAGCCCATCCCCCCACCCCCCTCCCCTCCAGCAACCCGCAGCTTGCTTCCGATGGTTAAAAGTCTCTTATGGTTTCTCTCCTTCTCTGATTATGTCTTGTTGTATTTTTCCCTCGCTTCCGCTATGCTCCTTTGTTTTTGTTTAATGGCTGTCTCCCCACCAGGCCATGTGCTCCACGGGAATAAGGACAGCATCTGTCTTGCTCTCCCCACCCACCCCCCGCACCTGCAGCAGCACCTGCAGCCCCTATACACCAGGGAGCTGTCGGTTTGGGGAGGAAGACGGAGCAGAAAACAACAGATCAAAGGTGCATCCACCTGCCCTGAAGGGTGCCACATAGAGGCAGGTGAGGGGCAGTTGGGAAACTCACCCCGGTCACCACCTCTCCACTCCAGGTGCCTCTATAAAATGAGGACCCTAACAGTAGGGGAATTAACTCGCAAGACTTCACTTTATCCATGTGCTCAGTGTGCTTTAAGGCCCTTTTTGTCCTTTTCCTGTTATAGCCATTTCCATGAATAGGTTAGTACAGGCGTTGATGCAAACATTTGAGAAGGCCTGGCTAAGGTGTCTCCCTCTACCCCCAGGGAGGTGAGGCTAGGAGGAAAGTGCCTGCAAGGACATCCATTTATCAAAGCTTCATGGGAGGGGTATTTGGCCTCAGTTCCGGCGTCCTACTGACCGGAACATTCTGTAACAGTTCGACAGTCCCAGACCCCAGCTTGGCTCCTTCCAGCAGGAGGGGGATTCTGCTCCTGTCCTTGGGGCCTCGCAGGGGACCTAGAGATGGAGTGAACCTCGGTGGAAGGCAAAGTTGGGTAGACCGATGGGGGCGAGACTGTCCTGGACGCCCCCCAGCCTGCCATTATCATGGGTTTGGGGGTTCAAATCTGGCTTCTACTGCGTTGTGAATGGCTCGATGCCCACTGTCTTGTATGGAGGGAACAGTGACAGCTTGAGAGGGAGGGTGGTCTGGGGTTCTGCTGAATCTTTTCTTCCCTCTGAGAGCAGGAGAGAGGAGGCTGGGAGTGAGCTCCTTCTGCACGGCAGAGCCAGGAGCGGGGCCAGAGAGAATGATTTTCTTATTATTTGCTTACAATGGATTATCTGTCCCCGTCTTGGACCACCAGCTCTGGGAAGGCAGGGACCTAGTCTGGCCGTTTGCACTGTGCCTGGAGTCAGCGCATCCTGGGGCTCAGTATTTATTGGATGATGGAATGAGAGCAGAGGCTTAGATTTTGAGGGGAAGTCTGAATCCCCAGCTCTCCCTCCTCCTGGATGGCTCCCACTGGACTCAATAGGCACTCCCCAGACCCGCCCACCGTGCCCTTTGCAGACACCCCCTCCTGCCTCCTGCCCCTTCACTTCTGACTCAGTCCAACACTTGTTTGCTCACTGATGCAAATGTGTGTGTGCAGCAGAGAACTAATCCACAGGTCTGGGCTGTGCATGCCCTGCATGTTCCAAAGGAAGGTCTGGCCCTTGCCTGGCTCCTGGAGGTCACCTCTAACCTCTGAAATGGCCTGTCTTTCAGGAGTGCCTTTGTTTACCTGAAGTCTTGGGTCACACTGGACAGTCTGTGATGTGATTTATAGTGGGGCTTTGGGCCACATGGTGTGAATTTGACCTCCAGAAGCTGGAGGCTGAAGGTCAGCCACATAGCCCATCGGGCATGCCTGGTGAGAATCCCGGGCACCAAGGCTTGGTTGAGCTTCCCCAGTTCACAACACTCTGTCCGTGTTGGCACTCATCGTTTCTGAAGTGAGTACTGTCCACATGCCTCCACTGGGAGAAGACTGGTCTCTCCTGGACTCTGTCCCATGGGCCTGTTCTCTTTGCTGACTTTAGTCTGTATCCTTCACTGCAGCAGACCATCACCATGACCATCAAGACTGTCCTGGGTTCTGTGAGTCCTTTTAGTAAATTACTGAACCCGAGAGTGGTTTGGAGGACCCTCCAACACACCACGACTCTGGAGGGTGGATGGAACCAACTTACAGTTCTTGAAATTTCAAATTTTGATGTAATTCTAAATTTATGCCCAAGTTGCAAGAATAGTACAAGGAACTCTTGTGTTCTCCACCCAAAGGCAACCACCGTTCACATGTCCCCCAATTGCCTTATCATTCTCTTTCTTGGTATATGTATTCAAATTGATTCAACTGTCCCCTGATGTGCTTTGTGCCTGTTGTTTGTCATTGTGCAGGATCCAGCTAGGGGCACTCTGTGCATTTCGTTACAACTTCTCTTCAGCTCCTTCCATCCGCACTCATTCTGCAGCCTTCCTCTGGGAACTTTGACCTTGGTGTCTTAAAAGAGACTAGGCTAGTTATTTTGTAATGTCTCTTATTTTCCAGTTATGTATCATTTCCTCACGTTTGGATCCGGGTTATGTGTTCTGGGCAGGTAGGCTCCCGAAGCGGCGTTGTGTCTTCACCCGCCCAGCGCATCAGGAGGTGCAGGGGGCCTCGGTGACAGAGTACTGATGGCTTGGCTGTGATTGTGTCCACCAGGGTTCTTTGCTTGCTGTGAGCTACTCGTTTCCTTCTGTAATTCCTGGGCCATCTGTGGGGAGATGCTTTGAGACTAGGTGAACATTGTGCTCCTAAACAAAACTTTACATCCATTGGTTTTTAATGTAGCTGGATGATTCCCTAATTTCAGCATTCCTTGTAGATTTATGGATTAGGCATTCTATAAGGAAGAACTTTCCTTCCCCCCAATAATTTATTAAAGTTATCATATTAGTATTTGTTGAATTTATTTATTCCATCTGTTCTATTTTTATTTATTAAATTTATTTATTTATTCATCGATTTATATGTGTATGGACTCGTGGTTTCCTGTTTTTGCAATGAGCTATCATCCATACTAATGAGAGTATCATTAGTGTTCTGTCCAGATTGCCCTGGATGTGGTTCATGGGAGCCCTTCTCACTGGCCGCTGGGTCCCTCGGGAGCTTAGGATCATTCCTGGAGCATCCACTCTCCCCCTGGCTCACCTTGCATCATCTTGCCTCCAGGAGCCCCGGTGACACTTTCTCCTTTGTGTTGTCAGATGCTAATCCCATTTCAGGGCCCCGGGGCTGGGGGGGCGGGTGCGGGTGGCTCAGGGCAGGATCCTCATGGGCTGCTGTGGATGCTTCCCAAAGGGCCCATGTTTGTGGAGTGGTGATTGATGGTTTCATCTTTTGGAGATGGATGAGTTTCCTACTTTCAGGCTCAGAGCATGATGAAGACTAATTCCTCTCTAATGAAGATGCCTAGTGAAATGGGCAAGTCAGGCAAACACACTTGTCGGCCACACACATCAATGCCTGACTTAACCATTTCTCATGGGATGGGAAGCTGGATGCGCAGATGTCTTCAAACCTTTTCAAATATCTGCCAGCAATGTGTTTTCAACACGGTGGGCACTTACCACGTGTTCCCTCCCTGTCTTCTCTTTTGCTCCGAGGGCAGATGCTCTTGTTAAGTTCTCTGCAGGCTCCAGATATCCCTACAGCGTCTCCATCAAGCAGAAGCTCGACAAATATCTGCTAATCCTTTTCAGCCTGCATTTGTCTACGTGTGTGTGCCTGTGTGTGTGAATACATGCGTGAATGCCTCTTTTATGTGGTATATGTGTGCATGCAATTATGCACACAAGCATGTATGCACACACAGATGCATGTGTGTGAATGCGGGTGTGTGTATGTAGATGTAAGAATATATGCATGTTTGTGCATACGCATGTGTGCCTGTGTGTGTGTGTGTGAGAGAGAGAGAGAGAGAGGATGTATGTTTACATGTGTGTCTGTGTAGGATGTTGCATGAGGGAATCACTGAACAAGCAAGAAGGCTCACATCCAGGCTGCTCTGAAGAACTCTTGTCCGTCCCCATACCCCCAATCCACCTGGCAGGAACAGTAATCATTAGGATTGGAAAAGATGTGAATCCTTTCTTCTTAAAGAGGTGGCCAAGAATAGGCACAGATATTTTTAAGAGAATGAATGACTGGAAGAAAAGAACGTGTTTAAGTGATGTCAACTTTCATACCAGGTTCAGAGAAGCAGACCCTTGCCCATCTGCCATCCCTACATTAGAGAGTGAGCCCTCCATTCTTAGGGGCATCTGAGCCCAGAGGAACCCCCCACCCCCCAGGTAGGTTGGACAGGCTGACCCCTAGGATTCCTTACTACTTGGAGGAAGAATAGCTTGTTCAGACAAGAGTACAGCCCTGGGAGGAGAGGGGCCTGGAGCTCTAGTCCCCACCTGGAGGTCCCACGGAAAGATTCTGATGCTACTTCTCACTAAAACAGAAATGACTGATTAAGCTCAAAGTTGTCTCCTTCCAAGGTTCCATTCTTCTTCTTCTTCTTCTTCTTCTTCTTCTTCTTCTTCTTCTTCTT
>NW_027397080.1:33220289-33250332 GCF_003265705.2 Callorhinus ursinus
TTCTTCTTCTTCTTCTTCTTCTTCTTCTTCTTCTTCTTCTTTCTTCTCCTCCTCCTCCTCCTCCTTCTTCTTCTGTTTGCTGAGTCATCCCATGTGCCATGCTTAATGTCAGATACCTTTGTGACTTCTCATTAAATTTTTACAACATCCTTGGGGATGTGTGTGTATCTTATCCTTTTTTTTATAGGCAAGACCATTGAGGCTTGGAGAAGTCAGCGATTTCTTTAGAAGTTTCTCCGCCAGAGACTGTTGGCCTAAATTACATACCAGCCCCACCTGGAACCAAAGACCAAGGCGTGCTTACTTCTTGGCCTTAGTTTATAGGCCAAAGACTTGCAGCTATGGTGATCTAGCAGGACTTAATCCTCCCATCCTCCCTCCCACTTCATCTTGGAACACTCCTGCCACGCTCCCATCCCAGGGCCTTTGCATCTGCTATTCCCACTGTCTGGGACCCTCTGTCCAGTGTTGGCATGGCTCCCTCCGTTCCCTCCTTCAGGTGTGTGTGATCTCCTGTCAGCCCTTCCTGACTGCTAAATTCTGTGGTCCTGCCCTCCTTACAGAATTACCACCCGACATCCATATACTTAATTATCAACTATTCTCTGCCTCCCCAACTAGCACATATGCTCTTTGAAGGCTGGTGTTTTGACTGCCTTCTTCAGGGCCAGACTGGATTCTGAAGGAACTGGGCCAGCACCAGAGCCGGGGAGGCTGCATCAGCTTGGCTCTCTGGGCTCCCCAGGATCGAATGGGGTGTGGCCTGCTGGTCTCCCTGGAGCACTCGGGGCCTCTGACTCACACTTGCTCATGGGTGTTAACACCTCCGCTCCTCTCAGAAATTTCCAGGGGTTTATGGTGCTTATTCATTCAGCTACTCAAAGGGTGATCCCTAAACCGTTACTGGTTTGGACAAGAAAAGTACAGAAATTGAGAGTGTTTAGAAATCTTTGTAGTCATTTGCAGGGTAATTTAATGTCTGTTGACTGTAACAAAAAATTGTGGCTTGTACCCATCTGCCCATCCATCCATCCATCCATCCATTTATCCACCTATCACATATTTATTAAGCACCCCTTATGTGGATTATTAGAACAGCCACTGTTCTGGGTGGTGAGGATACAACGCTAAGCAGAGAAAACCACTCCCTGCCCTCACGGAGCTGACATCCTTGTAGAGGAGGAAGATAACTAAGCAAATGATCAAGTACAACATTCCCAAATTGTGCTAAGTGCTGTGAAGAAGGCGCAAGGGTGGTGCCTGGAGAGTGGGATGGGGAGGACTTATCTTAAATTCATGTGTCTGTTACTGGCGTAATGAGGTCACACGTGCTCACTGGAGTGAACACGGAGCAGCAGAAGGAAGGAGAATGCCATCGGGAACCTCACCACTCTTAACAAAGTGGCAGTGACATTCTGGGCCTTCCCACTATTTCTGAGGGAGGATGCGGTGGTTTCCAGCCATGGCTGCAAAGGCTTTGGCCCTCCTCCCAGTGAGAGAGGGTCAGCGTCCAGCCCTTGAGTCTGGGCGGGTTTTGGTGACCTCAGCCCCTCCACCGAGGGGGGGTGGTGACAATGGCCCTGAGACTCCTGGGGTTAAGTCATGAAAGGCCACGCAGTGTCAGTCTAGTTCATGGGAAAGCTGGCATCGTGAGCCCTGAAGGGCATCCGGCACGGGCCGCTCTGGCCTCCAGTCACCCCGGTCCAGCCGCCGGGCATGTGGGTCAACGGGCCTCCTTGGATGGATCCTCCAGCTGCCCGCTTGTTCCGCCCGACCCCGGTGCCACCCCAGCCAGGGTCCCTGGCCCCCTGGAGCAGGGAGGGCCCTTCCCGAGTGCCCTCCACGAGCACCTGGCCCACAGAATCCAGGAGTGGATCAAGAGGCACCAAGTTTTGGGCTGGATTGCGGTGCGGCAGCAGAACACCAGGACCGGGGTCATTGGGGCCATTGGGGTCATTAGGTACCGCCTTCTGTAACTGGCTTTCTTCCCCTCAATATTTCATGAGCGTCTTTTCGTGACAGTAAATGATTCTCTACAACACTGATTTTAAGATACTATCTTGTAGTGTAGATGTGCTGTGCCTTATTTGACTAATCCCACAGGCTGGAGCTGGTTTGTAAGCAGCCTTTCATCACCACTGTCCCCTCTCCCTCCCCTGTGCTGGCCCCCACCCCACTTTGCTGGGGCCCCAGCACCCCCCACCCGGTTGCTACCAAGGCAGCCCCCTGCCCCGCAGCCAGCCTCCTCCTGCTCATCGCTGACAACTCGGGTTGGGTAGCCACGGCCCCCCTCCCCTCCAGCCCCTGCAGATGCCTGCCTGGCTTGGGCCTGACGGGCGGCTGCAGGGCTGAACCGATTGGGAGGGTGTGAGGAGGATTGCAGGATGCCGTGGACCTGTGTTGGGTGCTGAAAGTTTTATCTTAGGCCGCACGTGCCTATTTGCCTAACGCTTGAAGAATCTTTGTTTCTCTTTGTCCTGTAAGTGAAGCTATGTGGTCTCTGGTGAGAAAGCACTGTCTCTCTTTAAGGAGACTGTTAAAAGAATCTCCAGCCCCTGTGCTGGCAAGTCAGTCCTCTCCTCCAGAAATTTCTTTGCCTCCTTTTAGAAGGACGTCATCAGGAGGCCTCAGTAAAAGAGGGTCTTTCGGTGTAGCTCATTTCCCCCAAACAATCCCTCATGGTCCACGATAAAACGACTAGGAAAACCCCTGATATTGTAATTGGAAGGGTCGGAATGTCAGGCTTCTCCCTCGTTTCTGGCGGAGACAGGATGTGAGCTGGTCCAGGGCTCCTATCATTAGAGCCCAAAGTTCTGTCTTCAGATTCATTCACATGGCAGAGTGGCTGGGGTTGTCTTATTTTTCAGCTTTATTGAGATATAATAAATGTAAAACATTGTGTAAGATTAGTGGGCACAGTGTGTTGGTTTGATACATGTATTAAATATTGCAAAATGAGTTCACACCTCCATACCCTCACATAACTACTACTCGTGTGTGTGTGTGTGTGTGTGTGTGTGTGTGTGTGTGTGTGGTGAGGACGTTTAAGATCTACTCTCTTATCGGCTTTCAAGTATATGATACAATATTATTAGCTATAATCACCACGTTGTACATTAGATCCCACAACTTGTTAATCATGTAACTGGAAGTTTCTATCCCTTGAGAAATATCTCCTCATTTCCCCCACCCCCAGCCCCTGGTAACCAACACTTTATTGTCTGTTTCTCTGAGTTTGGCTTTTTTTTTAGATTCCACATATGAGTGATAACCATACAGTATTTATTTTTCTTTGTCTGACTTATTTCACTTAGCATGATGCCCTTAAATTCAATCCAAATTGTCGAAAATGGCAGGCTTTTCTTCTTTGTCATGCCTGGATAGTATTCCATTGTGTATATACGACACCTTTATCCGTTCATCCATTGATGGACACCGCACTTGGGTCCATGTCTCGGCTATTGTGAATAATGCTGCAATGAACGCGGGAGCACAGACATCTCTAGGAGACACTGATGTCCATTCCTTTAGGTACATATACCCAGAAGTGGCATTGCTGGGTCATATGGTATTTCTATTTGTAATTTTTTGAGGAACTTTTATACTGTTTTCCACGGTAGCTGTGGCTGGTGTTTTGACTTCATCATCAAGGGTTCTTGCTACATTGTTGCTGATGGGTCTGGCGGAGCTGGACACACCCCCCGCCCTGGCCAGACACCTGGCAGGAACAGCGTGACATCATGGCTAATGGGGTCCATTGATCAGAATTCAAACTCTAACTTGGCCACTTATTAGCTGTCACCCCACCTCCCTGAGCTGCTCTTTCCTTGTCTGACGTTGGGGATAAAAGCAGAACCTCCCACATCATAGGCTGGTGTGAAAATGTAATAGGATCATGTAAGTAAACCCCTTAGCACGGTGCCTGGTAGAAATAAATGCCTGATACAAGTTCTTCTGGAGCATATCAGATAAATTTGTCCACATGGGCAGAGGCTCTAGTACCAACCAGTCAATGCCCACTGCTCGGGTATTATGGCTGATTTCCAGGTTAGCTCTCTGTGTTGTGACCACAGCTGCTTTCTCTGGCCATGGTGTCCTCACGTGCCTCACACAGCACGTTGCTCCTAATACCCCGTAATTAAAAATAAAGTAATAGAACTCCCTGTATTTGAGAGCCTTTGTAAAGACCAGAAGATAAAGTGGCCTCCTCTCTCTTTGCTTTTTGTAACAGCTTTATTGAACAATAGCTGGTAATAAGCTGGTAGCAGTAGCCCTCCAACTTTGTTCTCGATCCAAGTTGTTCAGGCTATTTTAGCTGCTTTGCATTTCCATTTGGATTCTGGAATCAGCTTGTCAATCTCAGCATAAAGCTCACTGGGATTTTGATTGGGGTTGTGTGGAGTCCGTAGATCAGTTGTGACTCCTTCTTTTCTGAGATTCTTTCCGGGGAACAAATAAGCAAACCTATCCAACATACAGGCCTGTCTGGGATGTGAGATCGCAGGGCCCCGTGACTCAGTTTACCTGGTTGGCTTCGTGTGCTGCTTCTGGAGGTTGTCTCAAGTAAAAGGCATGGATGGAAGGAGAAACAGCTACCTATGGGACTGGCGCTGCCCGAAGCACTCTGGTTGCAAGCCGTCCACACAATCCTCAACAATTTCACCCGACCCCCCCACAATCCTCCAGATGAAGACACGGAGGAAGGAGAGCCATGTGAACTGCCCTGGACCCATAGCTGCTTAGGTTCCACCAAGCCAACCAAACTCTCAATATGAATTGAATCCATGTCCCAGTGTGGGGATGGAAACGTAACAGACAGACAAATAGAAACAATATTTTCACAGACCCCAAGGCAAGAACACAGAGGGATGATTAAACATAGAAGCCACGGGAGCTTTGGTGAAGCGTTTGCCTTTGGCTCAGGTCATGATCTCGGGGTCCTGGGATCGAGTTCTGCATCGGGCTCCCTGCTCAGTGGGGAGCCCGCTTCTCCTTCTCCCTCTGCCGCTCCCCCTGCTTGTGCTCTCTCTGTCTCACTCTCTCTCAAATAAATAAATAAAATCTTAAAAAAAAACCAATCAACCCCAAAACCTAGAAGCCACATGACCCAGCAGTTCCAGTTAGGTACACCAAGAGAAATGTAAGCACATGTCCTCCTGGAAACGTGCACATGAATGTTCATGGCCGCAAAAGCACAGCATCTAGAAGGTGGGAGCAATTCAAATGTCCATTTGAGGTGAGTAGGTAAACATGATACGGTCCATCCACACAATGGGGCCCTCTTTGTCCATACAAAGGGGTGAAGTGCCGACACAGACTACAGTGTGTACAAGCCTCCAAAACACTGTGCTGAGTAAAAGAAGCCAGACACACAAGGTCACAATCATATGGTTCTGCCTCTGTGTTTAGAACAGGCACATCTGTAGAATCAGGAGGTAGGTGAGTGGTTTCGGGGGCTGGAGGAAGTAGGAAATGGCGGTGATGGTCAAGGGGTGTGGAGTTTTTTTCTGGAGGTGATGAAAGTGTTCTAAAATTGACAATAGTGATGGCTGCACACATCTGCAAATGTATATTCCCCCTCCCCCAGAACTGTGTACTTAAGTGAGTGAATTTATGCTATGTGGATTATATCTCAAGAAAGCTGTTAAAAAAAACAATGAAGAATTCCAAATGTCCTTCCATGGTGAAGAAAAGTTTGCCTTAGGTGTTTTCTTTCTTTTTCTTTTTTTTTTTTTTAGAGAGAGAGAGAGTGCATGCATGTGCATGGGGGCATGAGCAGGGGTGGGGGAGGGGCAGAAGGACAGAAAATCTCAAGCAGGCTCTACTATCAGCCCAGAGCCCAATGCGGGACTTGATCTCACAACCCTGAGATCAGGACCTGAGCCGAGGTCAAGAGTCTGACGCTTAACCGACTGAGCCACCCAGGCGCCCCTGCCTTAGGTGTTTTCTAAGAGAGGCCCCCATTCTGCGTCTCCCCTTGACCATGGCCTTTGTGAAGTGACGTCACAGTGTCCCAGCTGCCTTGGTCCACCTTTGTGGTGCGGTCACTGCCCCTGCGTGCCCTGCAGACACTCAGCTCCTGTCTCCGTCGTCCCTGTCAGTCCCTGTTCTCACCACTGACCACCCTCTGGGGCCTCCCTATGGGGCTGCTCATTCTGAGACGCTGTTCGGCCTGGGGTTCCTTCACATCCGCAATAAGGATTTCCCTGGGGGTGGGGGCTCTGTCTCCTCGTCTTTACCCCTCAGTGTCCAGAAGAGCTCCTCGCACACAGTAGGCACTCAATATGTATTTTGATTTTGATTTTTTTATTTGATTTTTTTAAATTTTATTTATCTGACAGAGAGAGAGAGACAGCAAGAGAGGGAACACAAGCAGAGGGAGTGGGAGGGAGAAGCAGGCTTCCCGATGAGCAGGGAGCCTGATGTGGGGCTTGATCCCAGGACCCCGGGATCATGACCCGAGCCGAAGGCAGACGCTGAATGACTGAGCCGCCCAGGCGCCCCATCAATATGTATTTTTAAATGAATGAGCAAATGTATTATCTTGTCTAGCAGTGTTATTAATTAAATAGGAGACTCCTGGAAACCTAGTTCCTTAATGCAAAAAAAAAAAAAAAAAAAAGGAAAGAAAACAATCCAGTGGCATTTGGTACACCCACAGTGTTGTGCAACCAGCACCTTTATCTGGTTCCCAAACATTTTCATCCCCACCAAAGGAGACCTGGACCCATTAACAGTCACTCCCCATTCACCCTGCCCCAGCCTCTGGCAGCCACCTATCTTCATTCTGTCTCTATGGATTTGCCTGTTCGGCACATTTCACATAAACAGAATCAGACTATATGTGACTGTTCGTGTCTGGTTTCTTTCATTTAGCAGAATGTCTTCAAAGTTTGTCCGAGCTGCTGCACGCCGGAATGTCATTCCTTTTCATGGCTGCATAATATTCCATCACGTGGCTGTGCCACTCATTGTCCACGCGTTCATATATCCACAGACCCTAGGGTTGTTTTAAGGCACGGATTTATTTTTTTTAATTTTTTATTGTTATGTTAATCACCATACATTACATCATTAGTTTTCGATGTAGTGTTCCATGATTCATTGTTTGTGCATAACACCCTGTGCTCCACGCAGAACGTGCCCTCTTTAATACCCATCACCAGGCTGACCCATCCCCCCACCCCCTCCCCTCTAGAACCCTCAGTTTGTTTCTCAGAGTCCATCGTCTCTCATGGTTTGTCTCCCCTTCTGACTTACTCCCCTTCATTCTTCCCCTCCTGCTATCTTCTTCTTTTTCTTCTTTCTTAAACATATGTTGCATTATTTGTTTCAGAAGTACAGATCTGTGATTCAACAGTCTTGCACAAGTCACAGCACTCACCATAGCACACACCCTCCCCAGTGTCTATCACCCAGCCACCCCATCCCTCCCACCCCCAACCACTCCAGCAACCCTCAGTTTGTTTCCTGAGATTAAGAATTCCTCATATCAGTGAGGTCATATGATACATGTCTTTCTCTGATTGACTTATTTCACTCAGCATAACACCCTCCAGTTCCATCCACGTCGTTGCAAATGGCAAGATCTCATTCCTTTTGATGGCTGCATAATATTCCATTGTGTATATATACCACCTCTTCTTTATCCATTCATCTGTCGATGGACATCTTGGCTCTTTCCACAGTCTGGCTATTGAGGCACAGATTTCTAATGTGCAAAGGTCTGGCACTGGGGGGGTGGGGGGTGGACTTTGAAATGCGCTTTCCCTACTACTTTCTCTCCAGCCTTGGCTCACCTGAGGTCTCAGCTGCAGGTCACAGCTGGGGTTTAGATGCAGGGTTCAGGGGCTTCTTCTGTCCCTGATTTCTAGCATCCTCATGCCTCTGTGTAAGAAAGAGAGGGAAGGCTTTGTAAGTAAGAAGCCAGAGATGTTGATTAGTATTCGGAGCCTTTTCAGCTTGGTCGCAACCTCGCTTTCATTAAAACAGAAGATGTGTTAAAAACCAGAGGTGAGCCTGGCAGGGCAGGGGCGGGTTAGGGCTGGGCAGGGCAGGGTGGGGGTGCTCAGGAGGTGTCCACCCTGCAGCGAGCCATCACTCGGCCACCTTGTCCTGGCTGGGGGCCAAGTCTCCAGGCCCACCTCCCAGGCTGTGGCACCCTGCCCTGGCAGCCCCCAGGGCACTGTAAGTCGCAGAGTCCTTCCTGCTGGAGTTGTGACTGATGAGCAATCTCGGCCAAGGTCACCTGATGCCACATTTCAGATTCGAGGACCTGAGAGCAGGAGGAACAATGGCAAACACAGGAACGGGGAACCTGGGCCTTCCAGGGGCCCAGACAGCCCAGCACGTGGTCCCAACTTCCTGGGAGCCCTGCTGGCCCCTCCCCTTTGCAGGCACTGCTCATAGCCTCCTCCTTCAGGAAGCCAGCCTTAATCTCTCCTTGGCAGGAAGGACCAGACCCAGGCTGAATTGAGACCTGCAGGCAGGGAGGTTGAGCAAAATGGTATGTGAGCACATTACAAACTGTCCCCATCACAGGTGACTCCTGCTCGTACGTGAGATGTCTGCAGAAAGTCCTGGTTCCAGCCGCGTGTTGTCACACATGGAGGTCTGGACTGGTGACTGGCAAACTCAGTGCCCACAGGGGACAGAGCTGGCCGCCCTGCTTGCGGTGGGGACTGGGCCGGGCCCCTTCCCCTGCTGTCTCGGCTCCCCATCCTCCTCCAAGGGGCAGCCCCCTTCGTCTACCTTCTCGGCAGAGCTTCTGTGAGGGTCACACGCAATGGGGCTGTGGGTGCGCCTGCCTATCGGGGACCCCCCGCCCCGAGTCCTGTGAAATCTCTGACTGGCCACGAAAAAGAATTTCTATGTGCATTCTCCTTGGAAGGAGTGAAGAGAAGAGATGGATCTCACCGAAGGTCGTGAAGACTTCAGGGTCTCCTCAAGCCTTAAGTCACTTACTGACAAAGGTGAAGGAATTATAAAGATGCAGTTAAGGTCCCAAATCAGTAGACTTTGAGTTTTTCCTGGGTGGGTCTGACCTCATCAGGCAAGTCCTTAAAAGGGCCTGGCCTTTCCTGAAGTCAGAGGTTCTTCTGACCTCCGAGAAGCAAACCACCAAGGGTGAGAAGGTCAGTGGCTAGGACCTGAGGGTGGCCTGGAGGGGCAGAGAGTGGTGTGGGGACCTCAGTCCCAGAGTGGTAGGAACTGGATTCTGCCAACAACCTGAAGGGGGTTGGAAGAGGAGCCCAGCCTCCATATGAGAATGTGGACAGTTGACACCTTGATTTCAGCCTCTGGGACCGTGATCCGAGGATCCAGCTTCCCTGCACCCAGACTCCTGGCCGATGGAGGCTGGAGGTGACAGACGTCTTGTTTTCAGTGTGTATTAATTTGTTATGTAGCAACAGAAAACTATAACATGATGTCAGTTATGTTGTCTCCCTTAGAAGGTGGAACCAACCAGCTACAGTCAGCCTTGGCTTTATTTATTTGTTTGTTTTTGGTATGATTCTTAGTTTAGGTTTTGAATAATTTCTTCTCTCTGCCTTTTTTTTTTTTTAAGTCTTATTCTTCGAGGATGGAAGCCCATCTCCTGAGTCCTCGCTCTGGGCTCTCCTGGGCTGCCAGTGCCTCATCCCCTCTCCTGTATGTGTGTGAATCCTGTAGCTTTGAAGCCTTGGACACGTTTGGAGGGAACCAAAGACCAACACCCATTAATGTCCGTTCTGGGAGACACATCAGCAAACCCATGAATTCAGGTTCTGTTTGACTTTCAGTTGGCGGGCAAAGTTGGCCTCTTGTTTCAAAGAAGATGTTCTTCCATTAAAGCTGGTAACATTCATAAGGAAGTGAAAATTTATTTGAATTTACACACAGCGTGTTTGGAATTCATGAGCGTTGCGTGTTGAAACTGAGGACTGGGCTCGCCGACATCATCTGTGGTCAGACCAGCTCCGCCTTGGTGTCTCCCCCTGCTCCCCACAGCAGCAAGGGGGGCTCCACAGAGCGAGGATGGAGGGACCGTGCTGCTCAAGCTGGCCCGTCTTGGGAAGCAGGTCAGGGACCAGAGCAGCCTCAGCCACAGCCAGGGTTGCAGCCCCAACCTCCTTCTGTTTCTGCTTCTTTCTCTTTCCCCTCTTCATTCTTGCCCGTCTTTGGGGCCCAGGTTTCTCTACTGTCCACGTGGCCATCATGTGCAGGGACAGGCCAGCCACCTGGACAGGAAACTTCTCTTGGCTGCAACTCAGTGCTCCTGCAAATCTCATCAGCTGTGCTCGGTGGCCGGGACCACACCAAATAAGCGAGCTGACCCTTTCGGATTGGGTGTGGTACCTGGAGAGGCGGTGGTGATCTCCGCCTTGTGCACAGCTGTATTGACAGGACAGTGTTTGCTATGCCCCAGCCATGGCTGACTGCCCACCCAGGATGCTGAGGGCTCGAGGGTCCATCATGGTCAGCATGCCCTCGACTGTGCCCTGCCTCCAGAGTCTGCCGACCCAGGGTGGCCCACTGGCTAACTGAGACATTGAAGCTGTGTGTGATGTTCAGCCCCCTACCCTCGCCCAGGCTGTAGCTGTGCGGGGATCTCCTTTGGGGGGGTCTGCTTGAACCAAGTTCATCAAAACTCCTGTTCCTGTGAAAAGGCCTCCCTCCCGAGGGCGGATTTCAAAGGCGGAGAGCCTCGCTGTTGGTGCAGGAGCCAGTTTTCTCTCTGACCTGGTTGCTTTTTTCCTGGTGGTGGTGAGAATGGGCTCTCCTCCACCCAGAGGGCAGATCCTGCCCGTCTGGAGAGCACAGTGGTGTGGTCCAGTGTTTACATGGCTGAGCCACAGTGAGGTGCGGCTGGCCTCCCTTAATGGATTCTTTTAAGATTAAAGCATCAGCGATCAGATATGAGATCTTTACATGGCATGAGCCAGTCTTTTAAGTGCTTTCAATCACAGCCAGACTGAGGAACTTCTAGATGAAATAACAGCTCAACAAAAAGTGCATTCGACAAGTTGCCAAAAGTAAAAAATAAGCCTCGGTATAGGAAATGACATAGATCTCAAGCAGACGTTGTCAGGATATAATAAAGTTGAGATGGATGATGCCGGGGTAGAATATGGGTGCGTGTCCCTGCTCCCGTCTGGTACGGGGATCAAGAGGCTCTGGGCCCATCCATCTCTCTTCCTGGTTCCTGAAGATGGAGCATGAAGAATGGCCAGGGAGGCAATGAGTAAACATCACATCCTTCACTCTGATGGCGGCACCAAGTGAAGACAGATGACCTGGCAGGCGGACGCAGGTGAGCGTCACCACACCTGTACCTCCTGGGCGCCGCCAGAGGTTTCTTGGATAAATGGCAAGAAGACGTTTGTCACCTGAGGGATGGACCTATCGTCAGCTGTGCAGCCATCACCACCATCCACCTCCAGACCTCTGTCGTCTTCCCCAAACTGTCCCCGTGAAACACTGATGCCCCATTTCCCCTCCGCAACCCCCTCCCCTGTTATGCTTTCTGTCTCTGGGAGCCTGACTCCCCTCGGGGCCTCAGATGAGTGGAATCCTGTCGCCTCTGTCCTTTTGTCACTGGCTTACGTCACTCAGTGTGATGTCCCCGTGTGCATCCTTGCTGTTGCCGGTGTCACACTCTCTTTCCTTCTTAAGACCCAGTGACATTCCACCGTACGCTGACCTGCATCTATCGGATTGAGGGAAAGCGCCGTGAGGGGCAGAGGTAACCTAAGCAGGAGGCTACACTGGCTTTGGAGCTGGGCTTACCTGGGTTTGCGTGCTGGCTCGTCCCCTTCTGGGGGGCAAAGCTCGGTGCTCTCTGAGCCCTGAGAATTGGGGGCCGAAGCACGACCGCCTGGCAGGTCTGCTGTGGGAATCCCACACCACCGCACACGAGGCGCTGGGAGCTGTTTTCCCATGGAGAACAAAGCGGGGAGCTGCCTTCTCCTTCCCCAGATGTGGACCCCTGTCTCCCATCAGCGCCCCCGGTCTGCCCGCTGCTCGGCAACTATTAGTGCCAGGGTGTTTGGGCTTAATGAAAACCAGGGACCTGCAGAGGAAGACCCAAGTCCCACTCCCCGCTGCACGGCTGCCCCAGCCTCACCCTCTCCTCGCCCCGCGGGGCTGGGGCCTGACGACCTCTGGGAGAGCTGCTGGGTTGTGAATCTGTCACGGGGCTGGAGCCCAGCCCCATTCTCCGGGGACTGAATTTGTCTTCCCATTTGTGAAAGTTATTTTTTTAAAAGTAATTGCCCATTTTATCCCCTTTTTTTCTTGTCTGTGTTGTGAATGTTCTTATTTAAAATGAAACCGGGGAGCTATTGTCAGCCGAGGGATGGATCAAAGAACCATACAAATGTGTCACAATGTACCATGACAAATGGAGGTTATTTTTCTGCAAAGGTATTTTGCAGGCCTGGCTTTAGAGTCAAAGGGAGCTTCAAAGTGTAAAATGTTCAAACTGTTTTTGTGGTCTTTGATACGAGGTGGTGCATCTGTTGTATCTGATGGGTGGCCTTGTGGCAGGTGACAGAGGCCGGTGTGCAGAGGCGCCCCTGTGGAGTCCAGTGCTGCTTGGGGAGCAGGCGGTCACTTCCTGGATGGCTCTGCAGGCAGACACCCAGTCGACCTGCTCCGTGGCCCAGGACTCCAAGTGGCCCGGCCCCTGGGACTGCTCTGTGTGTCTCCGTATGACCTTGGGCAATGCCCTTCCCTCCCTGGGCCTCGTCCCATCTCTGAAACGGGAGGGCTGCCGGCTCTGGCCTTCTCCGAGTGGGGTGTGATGTACACCTCTCACTGAGTTCCATGGGGAGAGAGCATGCGGGTGGGACCCCCTCCAAGCTTCCGTTCTGGAACACAGGGCCGTTCCTCTCTGGCTGCTTCCTTCCCAGCCTCAGGGAAATTCTCTCTCAGGGTTGAGCTCAACTCTTCTTGGGAGGAACTTGCCAAATGGTCACTACTCAGGTGATGGGTCTGCAAGTCCATGATGTGTTTGGAAGACAAATCACTGTGGTTTGAACCAGAGGGTGGGCTCTGCAGATGGGAGGGCCTGAGGTCTTTGGGGAGGGCTGTCCTTTCCGTGGAGGCTGCTGGGCTCCCCTCCTGGGGCTGGTGAGTGGCGGCTGGGGAACCGAGGGCCTCAGTGAGGACTTTGCAGACGGCACTGGGTCGGGGGGGGTGTCGGCAGTCCTTTCCCCTCCGTCGCACACGTGTGGCCCCACTTGGCGCCCTCAGTCTTCCTGTTCCTTTGTTTCTTCCCATCACTGTTTGCCAGACGTGGTGTCAGGGCCCCAGGGGCCGGGAGGTGCCTTGTTGCCTGAGACACAGCTGTGCCCTCATGAGGCCAGAGGAGGCCCCCAGGGCAGATCAGAAATCATGACCCTCAGAGCTAAGGGGTTCTGAAGTGGGGCCATGGTAGAAACTAGTTCTTCACATTTCCATCTGTCTTAGGCCCTGTAAGTCTTCCAGAGCTTTGAGCTTCAATTTAGCCAGCACACACTGAGCATAACCCAAGGCCTCTGGGCAGATGGGCTCGCCCCCTCATGCTGCCTGCTTTTGGGTGGGCCGCTGCCCACTGCCCACCTGCCCTTGCCCTATTGGCTTTCATACACCATGGGGGCGATGCTGGGCCGGGTGCCAGGAGCAGGCGCGGCTCCTGCAGGCAGCTCAGGGGAACACGGCATGGCGCATGCCTCTAGTGCCATGACCCCCGCTCTCCAGCATCTTCTTTCTACCAGGAAAAACTGGGCTTTCTGTCGGGATGCACGCCACTCCCCCCTGCCCCTAGGGAAGGTCGGATGAAACCATGTGCCCTGTGCATGGGCCTGTGGAAGGGTTAGGTTCCTCTGGATCTCCCTCCTACAGCAGGGATCCCAGGCTGGGGGGCTGTGTGCTGAGTCTGGCCGAGTTTGGCCAGTAGAGGGTTTTTAACAATGTATTTTCGGTCATCCTGTGTTTAAAATATAGTAAACAATTTCCCAGCATATAAAAATCATAGTCTATACTTCTTTTGAAAACCAGGAAGGTCTGGCCACACTAAGCCTATATTCCCCTGTGGTCCCAACCCCCTTTCGACTGGACACACGTTGGGTGCCACTCTGGCCACGGATCCCTACAGCATCCCCAACGCCGAGCCCAGGTGTCTGTCTAGTATGGAACTTGGGGCCGGTCATTCACAGTGCCTGGCTGACTCCCTGATGTTTGAGTTCTCGGCCCTGGGTGGTAGAGTCAGCATGGGCTGGAGCCTGAGTGCCTGGGTCTGAGGCCCAGTTCTACTGAGAGCTGGCCGTGGGGCCGTGGACAAAGGTCAGGACCTTTCAGAATCTCAGGACTGCGTCCGTACAATGGGCCGTGTTTTTCGGTCTCAGAGAGCTGTTCCCAGGGCTAAATGAGACAACAATTCATGTAAAGAGCACAGTGTAGGAGCGCCTGGGTGGTGCGGTCGGTTAAGCCTCCGACTCTTGGTTTCAGCTCAGGTCATGATCTCAGGGTCGTGGGATCAAGCCCCGTGTTGGGCTCCGCGCTCAGCGCAGAGTCTGCTTCAGACTCTCTCTCCCTCTCCCTCTGCCCCTCCCTGCTGTTCTCTCTAAAATAAATAAATCTAAAAAATAAAAGCACAGTCTACTGCCTGTCACATGGTAATAATATTATTATATATATATTTAAGATTTTATTTATTTATTATTTATTTATTTGACAGAGAGAGAGAGAGAGAGAGAGAGCAGGAACACAAGCAGGGGGAGTGGGAGAGGGAGAAGCAGGCTTCCTGCCGAGCAGGGAGCCAGACGTGGGGCTCGATCCCAGGACCCCGGGACCGTGACCCGAGCCGAAGACAGATGCCCAACAACTGAGCCACCGAGACACCCCTAATATTATTATATATTATAATTTTAATAACATAATTTGTGCTATAACATAATAATAATTATATACAGTATAATTGTAATTACATTTACATTATAATAGTGTAACACACACTAATTATAATACATAAGAATTATGATAACGCTAGCCAGCATACACAGCGCCCTTCCCGGGGCAGGCACAGGCCTGAGTGCTGGACCCATGCTACTCGTTCAACCTTCCCAACAGCCCCTGAGATGCCAGTCTCCTATTTCCCAGGTGATGATTCTGAGTTCCAAGAGGCTAAGATGCTTGACTAATGTCCAATAGAAAAGTGGCGGACAATAGCCAAACAGTGGAAAGAGCCAAGATGTCCATCGACAGATGAATGGATAAAGAAGAGGTGGTATATATACACAATGGAATATTATGCAGCCATCAAAAGGAATGAGATCTTGCCATTTGCAACAATGTGGATGGAACTGGAGGGTGTTATGCTGAGTGAAATAAGTCAATCAGAGAAAGACATGTATCATATGACCTCACTGATATGAGGAATTCTTAATCTCAGGAAACAAACTGAGTGTTGCTGGAGTGGTGGGGGGTGGGAGGGATGGGGTGGCTGGGTGATAGACAGTGGGTAGGGTATGTGCTATGGTGAGCGCTGTGAATTGTGCAAGACTGATGAATCACAGATCTGTACTTCTGAAACAAATAATGCAATATATGTTTAGAAAAAAAAAAAGAAGAAGCTAGCAGGAGGGGAAGAATGAAGGGGAGTAAGTCGGAGGGGGAGACGAACCATGAGAGACGATGGACTCTGAAAAACAAACTGAGGGTTTTGGAGGGGAGGAGGTGGCGGGATGGGTTAGCCTGGTGATGGGTATTAAAGAGGGCACATTCTGCGTGGAGCACTGGGTGTTATGAACAAACAATGAATCATGGAACACTACATCAAAAACTAATGATGTAATGTATGGTGATTAATATAACATAATAATTAAAAAAATAAATAAAGAAAAAAAGAAAAAAAAAAGAAAAGTGGCAGAGCTGGGATTCGAACTCAGGCCCTGCAGTTCCTGCCTCTGTGCCCTCAGTGTGTACACCACCATGTGGCCTCGCCTGCTGGGACGCAGGCCACTCAGCTCAGACGGCCTGGTTCCAGCATTTACTGTAGCATCTGAGGCTTGAAGCCGTCCCAGGGGTTTTCCTGCAGCTCCACTGGATCCTGGGTCTTGGGCTTTCTGGAGAAGCCTGAATGGATGAGAGTGGGATGCAAATGAGGGGGTGGCCTGCTGAGACCGTGAATGGCCGCAGCCTTCTGGAGGAAGGGCTTCTGTTCCAGCAGCCCCCCCGGCCGTTGGCAGCATCTCAATAAGCACAGCGGGCCGATGAGCTTGTTGGAGGGAGTTTCCTGGGGGACACATAGCAGCTGGATCCTTGGACTTCAAGCCCCTTTTGCTCCTTCATACTAGAGCCCGTCTTGCCAGGAACAAAGCAGCAGCAGAGTGCTTGCAAGCGGGATTAATCCTGTTAAACAATCCACAGATCTGACACCAGATGCCCTTTTTGAAACTGGAGGGTACATTCTGCAACCCAAGTGTGAGCCTCACATTGTGTTCAGTGGCAACGTGGCTGAAGGGCCGAGGGGAGCTGGGCCGACAAGGCCATGTTCATGCAACTTCCCTGGTTGGATTCATGCTCACTGTGAGCTCTTCTTTCTGTGACTGATGTGCAGAAAAGAGAAGGCACATGAAAAGGAGAGTTTGCCCCTTGCCTCCCAGCCTCTGCCAGGGCCAGTGTAAAAGAAGTAGTCCAGGCTGAGTCTCTGAGCACCCAGGGTAGTGCAGCCCAGTGGCTAGAGGTGGAACTGAGCTGGACCAGATCCTTCTCACAACTTAAAAGCCGACGGGTTGAGCCAGGTCCTCACTTCGCTCAGCCTCACTTTCTCCATCTACCAAGTGGGGACCGTAGCTCTGATGATCTCATGGAGAAGGGAGTGGGTTTGAAATGTCAGGTTTCCCCCCAGCCAAAGGCATCAAGCTTAGGGGTGAGCAGGGTCCAGGGGCGCCTGTGACCCACAGAGAAATGGGATGGAGTAGAAGGTGCCATGTCTAGGGTTTGAAGTTGGCTGGACCACCATAAAGTTAACTCAGACAGAAAACCTTTTGTATGGAGCCTTTGGGTTTCTTGTTCCCCTTTAGAAGTGATTTTCTTGTTTGATGGGAACAGAGATGGTCTTGTAACACCCAGGTCAACCTGTTCTTTGGGAAATTTTAAAAGAGGCCGGAGACGTGTTCTGAAGAAAGCAAACAAGTCTGGGTTCTCGTCCCCATGTGGTAAACTCTGAGCAGTTTGGAGAAGATCAGAAACTGCTACATTTGTTCCTTGGCCCAGAAGAGATCAAAGCCACAGCTGGTGAAGGTGATCTCATCTCCAAAAACTCCCTCAGAAAATCAGGGTGGGCATGGTCAGTCAGCAGGGGCAGGTGGGGGCTGGGGATCCCACTTTCCTCTGCTTCCATCTAGCCATGCTGCCCCCTTCCCTCTCAGCCCGGTGAGGTCTGGGGAGGGCCAGGCAGGCAGAGCGGGCCCACGTGGAGATTGTGGAAAGCCAGGTGATGGTGGGAAGCGGGCTGCTCTCTGGTGGACGGGGCAAGCCCTTGTCCCTCACCTGTCCTGTCATCACCCCAAGGCCCAGGTCTGTCTCCAAAGGCAGTCAGCTTGCCTGGTGCTGAGGGTCAGAGGGAGCTTCCCCTGAATGAGCCCCGTCTCTTGGCCTCTTTCTTCCTTCCGTTGCCTGCCTGGGTATGGTGAATTCACAGTCAGGTGTTGGTGTTCTGACAGAGCAGGCAGCGAAAGGCTGTGGTTTCTACAGAGGATCAAGATTTCTGGGGCAGACAGCCCTGGGACTGGACCCCTGTCTTAGGTGGGGTCCCAACAGCAGACATTGAGCCAAGGGTGTGAGTGTGAGTGATTGATGGGGAAGCAAACCCTAGAAAGTGTCACAGAGGAAGGGCTGCAACAGGGCTGGAAAGGTGGTAGGGTGGAGGCTGAGTACCTTGGGGCCTCTGGAGCTTGTGAGGTTCAGATCCTGGCCCAGCAGGTCTGGGGCAGCTTGAATTCCTCATCTCGAACAAACTCCCAGATAAAGCAAGTGCTGGGAGTCCATGCTCCACATGGGAGAACACATTTCTGAGCTCCCCCAGCTGAAGGGATTGACTTGTGTCCCCCAGAAGATAGCTGAAGTCCTAACCTGGTACCTGTCAGGGTGACCTTATTTGGAAATAGAGTCTTTGCAAATGTCATCAGGTTGGAACTGGGACATACTGGGTTTGAGTGGATCCTAATCTACTGACTGGCGTCCCTAAAAGAAGAAGAGGAGAGATGGAGGGCAGAAGGCCATGTGGAGACAAAGCAGAGATTGGAGTGATATGGCCATGGGCCCAGGAACACTTTGAGCTACGAGAAGCTGGAAGAGGCAGGAGGGAGCCACCCCTGGAGCCTTCAGAGGGTGTGGTCCTGTCTACACCTTGACTTCAGACTCCTGGCTTCCAGACGGTGAGAGAATAAATTTCTGTTATTTTAAGCACTCCGGTTTGGCAGACCTAGGAGTCCTAATACAACAGCCAAGGGGTGGGGGTGCTAGTCCCATGGGCGTCAGTGCTCCAGCCCTTGCAGCCTGACCTAAGAATTGGCAGGGCTAACAGGTGCAGGGTTGACTCCGCAGGAAGTGGTTAGTGCCGAGGGAAGGTGGATGTGCCCTGCGAGCCTCTGCCCCTGTCTTGCTTGGAAGATGACCAGGTCTTTTCCTGGAGGGTGAGGGGTAGGTGCTCTGGCCAAGGACAGGCAGTTGGGGAGCTCTGAAGAATAGGGCTGGGATGGGGTCGACATGGGTGAGGGGAGGTTCCCTCCCTTCGACTGTGCACAGTTATGTGTTGTTCATCCTCCATAGCTGGTGGGCAGGTTGCCCTGGGCAGGGTGGGGGCAGCATGGGGCCTGGAAGGAGAGAGGGATTTGAATCAAAGGGCCCAGCTTGGAATCCTGCCTCTACTGCTGACTTAGGTCTCCCAGCCTCCATCTCCTTGGTGGCAACGAGAGTATAATGACAGCCTGAGATGATGCACATCGTTGTCTAGGACAAGGCCCGGCACAGAGGAGGAGGCTCTGCAGCAGAATGTCCTGCCCAGAGTTCCCGGCCCAGCACCTTTGGGGAAGACAAGCTCCGCGGGACAGCAGACAGCCAGCAGGGTTCCCTTAGTTTCCAGGGATGCCTCATTACTCCTGGCTAAAGGAGACTCTCTTCTTCCTCCAGATTCCTGCTCCCCTGCATTTTAGCCCCAGATTTCTGGAAACTCTTTAGAGAGGTGGATGTTTGCAAGTCTGCCCAGGGCTATTGATTTGTGCCCTAGTAAGCCTTGCCTTTATGATGATTAATATTTGATTTACACCCTGGGTTTGTCCTGTTTCTGATCTCTTTCTGACTCATTAAATCTTCCTTAATCGAGCCTCTAACTTTATCCTTTGGAACTTATCCTCCAGAGGAAGCTTCCAGTTCCCCTTGTTGGCTTCTGACCCATTTATTTGCCTTTTGGAAAAAAAAAACACATTTGGCTGGAACCAGTCCTAGAGTCTGGCTGCCAGGAGGGGCTTGGCTTGCAAATGTCACAGCTGTCCCACTGCCACAGAGGCTTCTTCCACATATTGAATTTACTTGTGCTGAAAGGGCCAGGCCCTAATGTCAGAGGATGGGGCTGACTTCTAGAACCCGGCTGGGTGAAGGCCAGGTCAGGGACCCTGGGCTGGCAGGGCTGGCAGAGGCCTCACTGAGCATCTGTGTCTGTAGTTGGCCCACTTTCCTTTGGTTCTAGGCAGGTGCATGGTTGGAAAGTTGGGCCTTCAGGTAAGATTGATAATGAGGATGAGCTGACTTTGGGGATCTAGGATTCCAAGCTGGCTGGTCTGAGCCCGGAGCCCAGGCTCCTCAGACTGTGCCCCGCCACCCCCTCTAGAGCTCTCTTGCTACTGCATGTGTGGCCTCCGGTCAGGGATGCTGTGAAACATTCCACAGTGGATGGCCCCCCATAAAGTGTTGTCAGCCTGAGTGTCGAGAGTGCCGAGGTGGAAACCCCGTTGTGGAGGGACCTGTCTTGGCTTTGGATGGCCAGTCCCACTCGACGTTTCCAGTTGGCCAAGCAGTCTGGACATGGCCAAGTATTGGGTTCACACACAGAAGGACGGTAGGCTTTATAAAAGAGAAAGAATAAAGGATGGGTGTTCTTATTGTAAACCGAACACGCCATCTACCTGCGTTGAGATATAGAAATGATGCAATACAGTCACAAAGACCACATACTGTCTGATTCCATTTACATGAAATGTCCCATGGAGGCAGAAAGCAGATTAGTGGTTGCCAAGGGCTGGGGGTGGGTATGAAGGGGTCAGGGGCCCCTGAGCAGTGGGCCTCTTGCAGTCCCCGGAAGGCAGGGAGCAAGAATGCCAGAGCTGGGAATTTGCCTTAAGCCACGTTCACCCTTGGATTTTCCTTCTTTCTTTTGTGTTCTAGGCTTTTTATTATGCAGCTTATATTACTTTGTGTTTTTTATTAGGGCAGTGATCGGTGTTTTTTTTCCTTTTTCTGTGTTTCCTGATTTTTGTAAAATGCACATTTATAATGCAAAGAGGGGAAGCTGATAAAAAGAAAATATCTCCCTCCCCTATGAACAGATGCACTAAAGAAAAGCGAAGGAGAAGAGTCCTTGAGTCACATTGAGCAAAGTGTGCGTAGAGCAGGTGGCTCTTGTCCTAAGCACAGGTACGGGCACAGGGCAGTGGGCTTGGGTGTCAGTGTGAATGTGGGTTCGGGTGGGCACAGAACACCATCCATAGCCCTCCTGCCCTCTTGGGAAGGGAGCTTCTGTTCTCTCTGCCTCTGAGCCTGTTCTGTAGAAGGGCCACGTTAGAAAGACTGTCCAGGACACCGTGAGAACCGGGGCTGTAGCAACCTCCTCCTCCTTCTCCAATTTTTGGGTTGGTAAGTGGCCTCTCACTGGCCTGATCCTCCTGCAAGGGACCCTAAAGCTGAGACTGGGGCTGGGGAAGGAGAGAGGTCACCATCTGAGCCACCTCCTCTGATCCAGCTTTCCTGCTGTGTTGAGTTTTCATCCTTGTCTGATCCAGGAGGGATAACGTGCTGGTCGCCTTCTCACTTCAGCTGGGCGGGGTCTTTCTCTGTGCAGCTGCATGTGTGGCTTGCCTGTGTCACTCTCTGTTCCTGGCACAGGGCAAGGAAGCCAGGCAAGTGGGAATCTTGGACTGCCTTTGCCCCTTGGATGGGAGCTAGGGGGTCGGTCCTCTGAGAGCAGGTAGATCCAAAGTCTAAGCCCCCATCAACTCCAGACTTGAGTTGGTCACAGGCCCAGAGCCCCTTGAGTGAAATGGGGGGGCTGTGTCCCCTTGAGGAAAGACCCCACCCTACTGCCAGTAGTTTATATCGTTAATCTTTCTGCCAGTCTTCCCCAAAGGGACCAAGGTTCTTTCCCAGCAAGACTGGGGATCGGGGAAAGGGAAATAGGCCTTTTGGGGACTACTGGGTACTGGCTCTGAGCTGACACTGCTTCCAGGAGACCCCAAATGTCCCTGTGCCCTCCAGGAACATACTGAGGTCAATGCTTCCCTAGCAAGAGGACCACCTTAAGGTAGGGGGTCAGAGAGGACCCTGCAAAGGAGGTGTTTCTGCTGAGACCTGACTGGCTTTCTTAGGACCTATTACTGACTTTAGGAAAGAAAGCTGGGAACCAGCCCCATCCTTCAGTTCTTGGCACTCAGGATTGGCTTGGAAATTCCCGGTAGCAAAGCTCTTCCTACACCTGCCCCTGCTCTGGCCAGCATCCATAGTCATCCCAGGGTACTCAACCCACTCCAGGATGTTTGCTCATGTTAAAATGTTTTTTAAAAATGTACAGAAAAAATCATGGGCCTATGTGAGCTGTAATGATTTATTGGTGTAGATTTAGATTAGTAAGTAGAGAGGAAGTATTTATGTATATGTCCATTTTCAGTAAACGTGAAGATTTTTCATATCGTCCAGGCACCATCTCTTCCTGTGCAGGCCCAGGAAACTTCTCGTCCTGTTTCTTATTGTTAAATGAACCATTCTTGGCTTATCTCATCTCTCCTGCCATGAGAAGGAGGTAGCAGTGCTGCTATGACTCAGGGTGCCATGGCACTCTGGAGCCTGTTTGCATTGAAGCAATATAGATCTTGTCAGTTCTGCAGTTCCCTTACACAGTGTGTTTAATTCTGGTTGCATCATTACTCACAGCACTGCATCATCTCTTGCATAGTCTATGAGTCCTGGCTTCTGCTGACTCTCTCAAAGAACCCTGTGCTTCATCAGTGATGACCAAAATGCCAATCTTACCCAGAGCATGCAGGAAAATGGGAACAAGAATGCTCTCTGGCTCTCACCACTGTGTGTAATTTCTTAGTGCAGTCCTAGAACAACTCCTTTTCCTGCCATATTTTACCCTGCATCTTTAGGCTATAATCACTGCATTGTTAGAAAGAGATCTTTGTGTCAACCCCCCCCAACCCCCTCCCTGCCCACTACCTATTTTCAAACACTGACATCACGAGGGAGGATAAGCAGGGGCCCCATCTGCATAAAGAATGTCCCTCTGTCATTATTCAAAACCCAAGACTGAAAATACAATGTGACCACATTGATGGGAGGCAAGAGAGAACATCAGTAGGAGAGGCCATTTGCTTTGAAGCTCAATGCCTTAAAAGCCCTAAACACCCCCTGGGGTGGTGTTAGAGAAGGTCAAGTAGAGAATCAAGACTTTTATCTGCCACCAAGTATTAAGGTCCCCTTTCCTATGGTATCAATGGGAATGACAGTGGGAGCCTGGACTTCCACTGCCACCTGGAAGTATATCCTCTCTGGATGGGTATTACAGGAGACCTAATGAAGAATCTGGACTTTTGCCATCACTAGGCAGTAATGAGGCCACCCCAAGTGTGATGTCAGTGGAAATCAAAGGGGAGACCACCCCTGCCTAGTGGTAATGATGAGATACCCCCACCCCCTGCAGGTGTCAGTGCAGGCAGACTGGGGGACCTCCATCTGGCAGGAATGAGGCAGAGCCCCTCTCTTACTTCTGCTGCTGGAGCAGTGCCAGAGAAAGCCATCTAAAACAGAAGGTTTAAGTAAGATCTGGAGTCTCAACATAATACAACAATGTCCAGGTTTCAGGGAAAAAATCGCTCATCATACTAAGAACCAGGAGCATGTCAAACTGAATGAAAAATTATAATAAATATTAACACTGAGATGGCAAAGATGTTAGAATTTTCTAACAAAGATTTTAAGGCAGCTGTGATAAAAAATGCTTCATGAGCAATTATGAACACTCTTTAACAAATGTAAAAATAGAAAGTTTTATCAAAGAAATAGAAAGTCTCAAGAAAGGAATAGAAGATATAAAGGGGAACCAAATGGACATTTTAGAACTGATAAAGGCAATAACTGGAATTTAAAGCTCAGTGTGTGGGCTCAAAAGCAGAATGAGACACGAAGAGGAAATCACTACAGACCCCACAGACACCAACAGCACAAGGGAGTAACTACAAACAACTGTGTGCACATAAATTTGATAACTCAGACAAAACGGACCACTTCCTTCAAACACACAAACTACTACAACTCACCCAAGGTGAAATAGATAATTTGAATAGTTCTGGAACTTTTAAGGAAATTGAATTTGCAATTTAAAATCACCAAAAAAATATCGCCAGACCCAGAAGTTTTCACTGGAGAATTCTGTCAAATGTTGAAGGAAGAATTAATACCAATTCCACACAACCTGTTTCAGAAGATAGAAATGGAGAGAAAAGTCCCAATTTATTTTATGAAATTAGTATTACCCTGTTCCCTAAACCAAATACACTACAAAAAAAGAGAGAAAACTATAGATTAATTTCTGTCATGAACATAGATTAAAAAAATCTTCACAAAATATTTGCATTTGGGGGAGGAGCAAGATGGCAGAGGAGTAGGAGCCCTGGATTTCGTCTGGTCTCAGGAATTCAGCTGAATAGGGATCAAACCATTCTGAACACCTACGAACTCAACAGGAGATCGAAGAAAAGAATAGCAACAACTCTCTGAACAGAAAAGCGACCACTTTCTGGAAGGTAGGACGTGCGGAGAAGTGAATCTGAGGCGATATTCGGGAGGATAGACGGCGGGGGAGGGGCCTCCGTTGGCTGCTTCTGGCAAGTGATAGAGCCGCGGAGCACAAAATCGGAACTTTTAGAAGTCGGCTCCGCTGAGGGACGTCGCTCCAGTGGCTAAGCGGGGGGTGGAACCCTCACGGGACAGTGTGGTCTCAGGACCCTCGGGGTCACAGAAAGACCGGGGGTGCCTGAGTGCGGCAAAGTTCCCAGGTATCAGAGTAGGGAAGCCGGCTGATCCGCAGCACAGTTGGGCCACTGCTCCTCCAGCAGGGACCCAACAAGTGGCAGAGCCGGGGAGACTCCCCTTCCTCCCCCGGGAGGGGCGGCGCGGGAGCGCACCGCAGGGATCTGCTGGGTTTGGAGACTCCACACGGGGTTGTGTGCCAGAGATAGAAACGCTCGGTCACAGGTCGGGTGAGCACGGAGTGTGGCTGGAGACCAGGGAGACGGCAGTGATTGACTGCTTTTCTCTGGGGGCGCACTGAGGAGCGGGGCCCGAGTTCTCAGCTCCTCCGGGTGGAGATTGGGAGGCCACCATTTTCACTCTTGTCCTCCAAAGCTGTACCGAAAGCTTGCAGGGAACAAAAGCTCCTGAGAACAAACCTGAGCAGATTGTTTAGTTCGGACCCGACAAGGGCGGGGCAATTCTGCCTCCGGCAAAGACATTTGGGAACCACGGCAACGGGCCCCTCCCCCAGAAGATCAGCACGAACAGCCAGCCAAGACCAAGTTTACCGATCAATGAGAATGGCAGAACTTCAGCCCTAGGGGAATACTGCACATAGAATTCATGGCTTTCCCCCCATGATTCTTTAGTCTTTCAAAGTTAATTTTGCCCCCCTTTTTAACCAACATCTTATCAATCCCTTTTTTAAAAAACCTTTTTTATTTTTAATTTTTAGAGTCATATTCTATCCCTTCATAGTAGTTAACCTTATTTTTGGTATATATATATAAGTTGTTCTCTCTTTAAAATTTTGGGATACAGTTTCTTCTAACAGATCAAAATATACCCTAAATCTCTAGTCTACAGCTTTGTTCTAGTCTCCTGCCTGATCGCATTCTCTCCCCCCCTTTCTTAAATCCTCTTCTTTTTTCAACCAACTTCTTATCTTATCAATTCCTCTTATAAAGTCTTTTATAATTTTCATCTTTACAGTCATATTCCATCCCTTCGTCGTATTAACCCTTATTTTTGTATATATATAAATTTTTCTTTCTTTAAAATTTTGGGAGGCGCTTTCTTCTAAAAGACCAAAATATGCCCAAAATCTAGTGTGTGGCACTGATTTATGCACCAGCCTGATCATATTTGATCATATTCTGTTTTTTGTGTTTGCTTTTATCTTTATCTTTTTCTTTCTTTTTTTCTTTATTCTGTCTTTCCCTTGGTTTTCCCCTAGTTTCAGGTCTTTTCTGATTTGTTTATTGAATATTTTCTGGGAATGTTGTCACCCTGTTAGCATTTGGTCCTCTCATTCATCTATTCTCCTCTGGACAAAATGACAAGACAGAAAAAATCACCTCAAAAAAAAAAAAAAAAAAAAGAGGCAGTCCTGACTGCCAGGGAACTAATCAATACGGACATTAGTAAGATGTCAGAACTAGAGTTGAGAACGATGATTTTAAAGATACTAGCTGGGCTTAAAAAAAGCATGGAAGTTATTAGAGAAACCCTTTCTGGAGAAATAAAAGAACTAAAATCTAACCAAGTCAAAATCAAAAAGGCTATTAAGGAGGTGCAATAAAAAATGGAGGCTCTAACTGCTAGGATAAATGAGGTAGAAGAGAGAATTAGTGATATAGAAGACCAACTGATGGAAAATAAAGAAGCTGAGAAAAAGAGAGATAAACAACTACAGGATCACGAGGGCAGAACTTGAGAGAGAAGTGATACCATAAGATGAAACAACATTAGAATAATTGGGATCCCAGAAGAAGAAGAAAGAGAGGGGCAGAAGGTATATTGGAGCAAATTATAGCAGAGAACTTCCCTAATGTGGGGAAGGAAACAGACATCAAAATCCAGGAGGCACAGAGAACCCCTCTCAAAATCAATAAAAATAGGTCAACACCCCGACATCTAATAGTAAAACTTATGAGTCTCAGAGACAAAGAGAAAATCTTGAAAGCAACTTGGGAGAAGATATCTGTAACCTACAAGGGTAGAAATACTAGATTGGCAACAGACCTATCCACAGAGACCTGGCAGGCCAGAAAGGACTGGCACGATATCTTCAGAGCACTAAATGAGAAAAATATGCAGCCAAGAATACTATATCCAGCTAGGCTGTCATTGAAAATAGGAGAGATAAAAAGCTTCCAGGACAAACAAAGACTAAAGGAATTTGCAAACACGAAACCAGCCCCACAAGAAATATTGAGAGGGGTCTTCTAAGCAAAGAGAGAGCCTAGAGTAACATAAACTGGAAAGGAACACAGACAATATACAGTAACAGTCACCTTACAGGCAATACAATGGCACTAAATTCATATCCTTCAATAGTTACCCTGAATGTAAATGGGCTAAATGCCCCAATCAAAAGACACAGACTATCAGATTGGATAAAAAAACAAGACCCATCAATATGCGGTCTGCAAGAGACTCATTTTAGACCTAAAGAAACCCCCAGATTGAAAGTGAAGGGGTGGAAAACGATTTACCATGCTAATGGACACCAAAAGAAAGCTGGGGTGGCAATCCTTCTATCAGACAAATTAGGTTTTAAAACAAAGACTGTAATAAGAGATGAGGAAGGACACTATATCCTACTTAAAGTGTCTATCCAACAAGAAGATCTAACAATTGTAAATATCTATGCCCCTAACATGGGAGCAGCCAATTATATAAGGCAGTTAATAACAAAAGCAAAGAAACACATCCACAACAATACAATAATAGTGGGGGACTTTAACACCCCCCCTTACTGAAATGGACAGATCATCTAAGCAAAAGATCAACAAGAAAATAAAGACTTTAAATGACACACTGGACCAAATGGACTTCACAGATATATTCAGAACATTCCATCCCAAAGCAACGGAATACACATTCTTCTCTAGTGCCCATGGAACATTCTCCAGAATTGATCACATCCTAGGTCACAAATCAGGTCTCAACCGGTACCAAAAGATTGGGATCCTTCCCTGCATATTTTCAGACCACAATGCTTTGAAACTAGATCTCAATCACAAGAGGAAAGTCAGAAAGAACTCAAATACATGGAGGCTAAAGAGTATCTTACTAAGGAATGAATGGGTCAACCAGGAAATTAAAGAAGAATTAAAAAAATTCATGGAAGCCAATGAAAATGAAAACACAACTGTTCAAAATCTTTGGGATACAGCAAAGGCAATCCTGAGAGGAAAGTATATAGCAATACAAACCTTTCTCCAGAAACGAGAAAGCTCTCAAATACACAACCTAATCCTACACCTAAAGGAGCTGGAGAAAGAACAGCAAATAAAGCCTAAACCCAGCAGGAGAAGAGAAATAATAAAGATCAGAGCAGAAATCAATGAAATAGAAACCAAAAGAATAGTAGAATATATCAACGAAACTAGGAGCTCGTTCTTTGAAAGAATTAACAAGATGGATAAACCTCTGGCCAGACTTATCAAAAAGAAAAGAGAAAGGACCCAAATAAATAAAATCATGAATGAAAGAGGAGCAATTACAACCAACACCAAAGAAATACAAACAATTATAAGAACATATTATGAGCAACTCTATGCCAGCAAATTAGATGACCTGGAAGAAATGGATGCATTCCTACAGATGTATCAACTACCAAAGTTGAACCAGGAAGAAATAGAAAACCTGAACAGACCTATAACCACTAAGGAAATTGAAGCAGTCATCAAAAATCTCCCAACAAACAAAAGCCCAGGGACAGATGGCTTCCCAGGGGAATTCTACCAAACATTTAAAGAAGAATTAATACCTATTCTTCTGACACTGTTCCAAAAAAAAAAGAAATGGAAGGAAAACTTCCAAACTCGTTTTATGAGGCCACCATCACCTTGATCCCCAAACCAGACAAAGACCCCATCAAAAAAGAGAATTACAGACCAATATCCTTGATGAACATGGATGCAAAATTCTCACCAAAATACTAGCCAATAGGATCCAACAGTACATTAAAAGGATTATTCACCACGACCAAGTGGGATTTATCCCTGGGCTGCAAGGCTGGTTCAACATCCATAAATCAATCAATGTGATACAGTACATCAAAAAAAGAAAGAACAAGAACCATATGGTCCTCTCAATAGATGCAGAAAAAGCATTTGACAAAGGACAGCATCGTTTCTTGATCAAAACTCTTCAGAGTATAGGGATAGAGGGTACATACCTCAATATCATAAAAGCCATCTAGGAAAAACCCACAGCAAATATCATTCTCAATGGGGGAAAACTGAGAGCTTTCCCCCTAAGGTCAGGAACGCGGCAGGGATGTCCACTCTCACCACTGCTATTCAACATAGTATTAGAAGTCCTAGCCACAGCAATCAGACAACAAAAAGAAACAAAAGGCATCCAAATCAGCAAAGAAGAAGTCAAACTCTCACTCTTTGCAGATGACATGATACTTTATGTGGAAAGCTCAAAAGACTCCACCCCAAAACTGCTAGAACTCATACAGGAATTCAGTAAAGTGGCAGGATATAAAATCAATGCACAGAAATCAGTGGCATTCTTATACACCAACAACAAGAAGAAAGAGAAATTAAGGAGTCGATCCCATTTACAATTGCACCCCAAACTATAAGATAGCTAGGAATAAATTTAATCAAAGAGGCAAAGAATCTGTACTCAGAAAACTATAAAATACTCATGAAAGAAATTGAGGAAGACACAAAGAAATGGAAAAACATTCCATGCTCATGGATTGGAAGAACAAATATTGTGAAAATGTTAATGCTACCTAGAGCAATCTGCACATTTAATGCAATCCCTATCAAAATACCATCCACCTTTTTCAAAGAAATGGAACAAATAATCCTAAAATTTGTACGGAACCAGAAAAGACCTCGAATAGCCAGAGGAATGTTGAAAAAGAAAAGCAAAGCTGGTGGCATCATGATTCCAGACTTCAAGCTCTATTACAAAGCTGTCATCATCAAGACAGTATGGTACTGGCACAAAAACAGACACATAGATCAGTGGAACAGAATCGAGAGCCCAGAAATGGACCCTCAACTCTATGGTCAACTCATCTTCGACAAAGCAGGAAAGAATGTCCAATGGAAAAAAGACAGTCTCTTCAACAAATGGTGTTGGGAAAATTGGACAGCCACATGCAGAAGAATGAAACTGGACCACTTCCTTACGCCACACACAAAAATAGACTCAAAATGGTTGAAAGACCTAAATGAGAGACAGGAGTCCATCAAAATCCTAAGGGAGAACAGAGGCAGCAACCTCTTCGACCTCAGCCGCAGCAACTTCTTCCTAGAAACATCGCCAAAGGCAAGGGAAGCCAGGGCAAAAATGAACTATTGTGACTTCATCAAGATAAAAAGCTTTTGCACAGCAAAAGTAACACTCAACAAAACTATAAGACAACCAACAGGATGGGAGAAGATATTTGCAAATGACATATCAGATAAAGGGCTAGTATCCAAAATCTATAAAGAACTTATTAAACTCAACACCCAAAGAACAAATGATCCAATCAAGAAATGGGCAGTAGACATGAACAGACATTTTTCCAAAGAAGACATCCAAATGGCCAACAGACACATGAAAAAGTTGCTCAATATCGCTCGGCATCAGGGAAATCCAAATCAAAACCTCAATGAGATACCACCTCACACCCGTCAGAATGGCTAAAATTAACAAGTCAGGAAATGACAGATGTTGGCGGGGATGCGGAGAAAGGGGAACCCTCCTACACTGTTGGTGGGAATGCAAGCTGGTGCAACCACTCTGGAAAACAGTATGGAGGTTCCTCAAA
>NW_027397080.1:33250732-33327121 GCF_003265705.2 Callorhinus ursinus
CTCTTTTCATTATTCTTAACTCAGCTTAGGGCCGACAGTGCTCACAGGGTTATAAGGTAAGAAAAGGAATTAAAAGGTATATAGAATGAAAAAGAAGAACTAAAGCTGTCTCTGTTTGTATATGATATTGTTTATGTAGACTTTTCCAAGGAATCTACAAAAAACACCTAAAACACCTAGAACTAGTAAATGAGTTCAACTAGGTTGCAGGATACAAAGTCGATATACAAAAATCAATTGTATTTCAATATACTAGCAACAAACACATGGACACCAAATAAAAAATACAATACTACTTAAAGTGCACCAAAAAAATTTAGGTATGAATCAAAAACAATTGCAAGACTTGTATGTTATATACCAAAACAAGTCTGATGAAACAAATCAAAGAGTATCTAAATAAAAGGAGAAATATATTTTGTTCATGGATCGGAAGGCTCAACATTGTAAAGATAAAATCTCTCCCTAAATTGATATGCTAGTTTAACACAACTCCTATCAAAATGCCAGCAAGATTTAATTTTTTGTAGTTATGGAAGATATTATTATAAAATTTATTTGGAAAGACAAAGGAACTAGAATAGTTAAATTTGAAAAAGGAAAAGAAAATGGAAAGAACCAGTGTACCTGATTCAAGACTAATTATATAGCTACCAAAATCAAGATTGTGTCATAGTGGCAAAGAAAAAGTCACATAAATCCATGGAACAGAGTAGAGAACCCAGAAAAAGACCCACACAAATATGCCCAACTGATTTTTGACAAAGGTGCAAAAACAGTTCAATGGAGGAAAAATAGCCTTTTCGACAAGTGGTGCTGGACAACTGGACATCCGGAGGCAAAAATTTAACCTTGAGCTAAATCTCACATTTTATACAAAAATTAACTAAAAATTAATTGTGGCCTAAAGTGTAAAATAAAAAAATTATAAAACAGAAAAAAAATAGGAGAAGAATCTTTGGGATATAGGCCAGGCAAAAGGTTCTTAGATTTGACACCAAAAGCACAATTAAAGGAAAAATTGATGAATTAGGCTTCATCAAAATTAAAACTTTTCCTCTGAGAAAGACCCTGTTAAGAGGATGAAAAGAGAAACTGTACAGTGGGAGCAAATATTTGCAAACCACATATCTGACAAAGTAATAGCATTTCAAATATATAAAGACCTCTCAAAACTCAACAGTTAAAAACTACCTGATCAGAACAGGGGGGAAAAATGTGACCTTTCACCAAAGAAGATACACAGAGGGCAAATAAGCACATGGAAAGTCGTTGAACTTGATTATTCTTTAGGGAAATGTAAGTTAAAATGATCACGAGCTATCCCTACACATCTTCCAGACTGGCTAAAAAAAGAAAAAAAGTAGCAAACGCCAGCAAGAATGTGGAGAAACTGGGTTCCTAATACACTGCTGGTGGGAATGTAAAATAATATAGCCACTCTGGCCCAACAGTGTGGCAATTTCTCAAAAAACTAAACCAGCGACTACCATACTTCCCAGCGATTGAACTCCTGGGCATTCATCCCAGAGAAATGAAGACTTACGTTCGCACAAATATCTGTACATGAATGCTTGCAGCAGCTTGATTTGTAATCAACAAGTCAAGTCAATCTTGGGAACAGCCCTGATGTCCTTCCCCAGTTCAGCAGATCGTGGTACCTCCGCACCCATGGGGGAGTAGTATGCAGCACCACACCTGTGCGTAACCCCAGATGAATCTCCCAGGAGTGTCACCTCAGGAGGAGAGCCCATCCCCAAAGCTTACATGTATGGATCCATTTCTGCAACATTCTCGCGATGACAAAATTACAGGAAGGGGGAGCAGAGGGGTGATTGCAAAATGTTGAAGAGAGGTGGGTGTGGAAGAGGGTGTGGCTGTGAAGGACGCCAGGCGGGATTTGGCGGCAAAGGGAACATTCTGGGTCTTGACCGTATCAATGTCAATATCGTGGTTTTGATATTGTCCTGTAGTTTTTCAGGATGCTACCACTGGGGGAGAACTGGGTGAAGGGTATGGGGGATCTCTGTATTATTTCTTGTAATGGCATTGTGAATCTGCAGTTATCCTAAAATAAAAAGTTAAGATATTTTGAAGGCAGTTTATGTAATAACTTTACAAGTTCAGCGTTAGTCTGTGTATATAGTAAGCACCGAGCAAGGATATATTGACTCATCAGAAAGCTCTTAGTAGGCACCTCATCCTCCATCAGTGTCAGGGAATGGATAAGAATAGTGCGTTCATACCATCTCTCTGAGACAGAATGGCAGCGGGGCTCGGGAGGACGGAGAGTAGGCCTGACTCCACACTGGCAAAGTTTTAGTAAGTGCCTCAAAGGGGAAATCAAAAGGCCTTGGAGGAGACCCTGCTGGCTGCCCAACCCATGCGTGGCATGGGGACCGTTGTGCCATCAGTAGTGGGCTCACAGCACGAAGGCTCAGACCCCAGGGTCAGAGTGGAGCCTGGCAGGAGCTGACACACAGGCCCACACAGGGACTCCCGGTGGGGCACCATTGGCAGCCCGGAGCCTTCCGTCATCTCATGGTCAGTATGAGTGAGAGTCACCAAGGATCGGCATGTCCACTCGTGCTGATGGCCGGGTCTCGTGCAGTCCTGCAGCAAGTGCACCACACAGACCAGTGGGAGCCATCATCTCGGGAACTGCCCCCCTGCCCCCCGCCCAACTCTAGGACTCCAGGATGACCTCACAACTATGAGTCTCAGAGCTCCTTGGGGGCATCTGTGTGATCCTAGGCTCCGGGCAGAGGGCAGAGCACCCCAAAGGAGACAAATGGAGGCTCATGCAGGCCCTGGAATACTCCTGGGGCACCCTGCCTGGTTCTTGGCACTGGGGGAGGGCTTAGAAAGTTTCCAGGTAGGGGACTGTGAAGCATGGGGCTCCCTGCCACTTGGGGCCAGGCCAGGGGCCCTCGTGTCTGGTTTCTGGGCAGTTGCATGGTCACCTGCAGAAGCAGGAGGGGCCCCCCTCCCCCACCCCACTCCAACGTGTGGTTCTGATGTGAAGACGGATGATTACACACTAACATAGACAAACACACACACATCCTAACAGGGTGTGAGAGGCTTATGGCTCACGCGGTAGAGGTCCCTGGGAGCGCAGGGTAGGGCTCTCAAGCAGAGAAAGGGGTCCGACCCGGGCTGTCACCTTGGTTCGGGGTGGGGCCAGGCTGAGAGGTCCCATGTGGCAGAGACTTGCGTGGTTTGAATCGCCTGCCACTGCCGAAGAAAGGAGCACCCAGTTTTCTTACTGGCTTGTGCAGATGTGGGGTCCAAGGGGGTGAGGCTGGTGAGGCTTCAAAGTTGTGAGCTTTCCTCAGACATCAGAGAAGGGTCAGACCTCTCCTGACGCGGTACTGCCAGAAGTAAGGAAACATTGGGTCTTTCCTTCTCGCCACCAGGAGAGAAGCCATTGCCACCGCCAGCGCCGCGGGCTCCCCGGTGCTTTGGGCCGCCGGCCGCTCTGTTCCTGGGCTCACCCAGCAGAGCCCTGCCCCCACCGGGTCACAGGCGTCAGCACCTGCTTCCCCTGCTCCCGCAGCTCATTCCCAGATGCTGTGCCCTCCGTCGTGCTTTCAGAGCTCGGAGGCTCTCTGCAGACGTGCGCGGCGGTGTGTCTTGAGAACGGGCACTGCAGGCAGGCCCAGGGGCAAGGCCTGGGCCTGGGACCACACGGAATCCCTGTGAAGGTCCTTCCTGGTGCTGGGCCCTCCCTGAAGGGAGCCTGCACTCCCCTCAGAGATGTAGCACTCGGGGAAGAGCGGAAGAGCACAGGGGACGAGATGGGGAGTGCCCAGAGGGAGGTGTTAGGGATGGCAAGGATGTCCCTCCAAACTCCCTACAGTGGCCAGAGCCATGCTTTTAGATTTTTTCAATGGCTCCCTTGCACTTAAAAGAAGGCTCTAGAAGTGCTTTCCTTTCCAGGCCCCGGGGCCCACATCACCTGCCCTGACCACTGGTATCCTCCAGACCTCCCCCTGCAGGGGGCCCACCTGAGTCACATCCACTCAGGTGCTGTGGACTGGCCCTGCGTCCACTGCAGTTCCATTCAGGAAACGACATAGACGTGTGTGGTGTCGATCACCGTGTCGTGGGTACTAACTGGGGACAACTGGGGACCCCCTACCTGTCCCTCAGCAGGGGATGGTTACAGGAGTCCTTCCCTGGACACCCTGCAGTTTCCCACGATGATGTCACAGAAAAGCATGGCAGCCAGGATGCTGCCGGCAGAAGCTGGTGGGGCTCTCCAATGGCATTCGGCCAGGGGAGCCCAGAGTGGATGTGTGCTCAGTGAGCAGAAGCAGCTGGGCAGGCAGGGGGTCTCACTGCTTGTGTGCAGGACCGTGACCACCGTGCTGGGTTCTCCGGAGAGCATCCAGGAAGGCAGGGCCAGGGCTCAAGGCTGCAGTAAGGCTCACTAGCTCTCTCAAGGTCAGATCTGCCCACCTTGAGACTGTACAGAGCACGGCTGACGGTGCCAGTGTGGCCATGTGGGCACCCGGGGGCAGAGCCCCACGGTCAGAGTAAGGCAAGAGCAGCTCAGGGCGGAGACTCCCTCCTGCAGGGAGAGGAGGGGGCAGTGCCAGTGTGTGCCCCTGCACATGTGGATGTGTGCATATATACGTGGATATGTGCACGCACAGGTGTATGTGTGGATATGGGCGTGTGTGTGCCTGGACATGTACATACGGGTAGGTGTGCATGCGTGTGCGTGTGTGTTCATGTATGCACACGTGCCTGCATGCGTGTGTGTGATCTCTTGTCTCATGGCCACTCACGTGGAAACGTGGCCCTCCTGGGTGGTGGCCCCGCCAGCTTCCCTTTCTTGGGGAGGAACGGAGGAGGAAGGCAGGACGAGAAGGGGAGAGAGCTTTCTCCCCCACACCGTCGTGGTACATTCCGGAGAAAAGGCGTTTTGCCAAACAGGAAGAAAAGTGTGAGACCATTTTTAGAGAGCTCATTTTAGAAAAACATAGACGTGAATGCTGAGGAAAGTTACTGGAAGGATGTACAAACATGTCAAGTGGTGCCTTTGCAGTTTGGGGATTTGGGGTAATTTTCCCCCCCTTCTTTTGGCTTGTCTGCATTTTCTAAAATTTCTACAATAAACATCTATTACTTTGTAATAACAACCGAAAAGTTATTTTAACAGTTGGCCCGGAGTGGTGACAAGTGTTTAGATGAACCGCCTCTGAGTTGCCACCGGGACGTGCTGTGTTCTCGCCTCTGCGGGGGCCTGGGGGCCGCGGGGGAAGTGGCGGAGATAATAACTGGCTTCCTCGAAGACGTCTCATCCCCCACCTTCGCGCTGCCGAAGTGCCGGCGAGTCTGTCTTTCTGGGGCGCATAATTTTTGCCGGCCCCGCCAGGGCGCCTGTTCCTGCTCCTCGGGCCCCAGAGCGCAGCTGGGTGCTGGTTTCCACGGCGAGGCCAGTGTGTGCTCAGGGGCCTGCCTCCAGCTCCACAGCCTCTGGCCACCTCACTCTGTCCCCTTGTCTCTCGGGGCTCGGGGTTGAGAGCAGTTTTGATAGGGGCTCCTGGGCCAGATGCCTGGGCTCCACGGTGGTGCCAGTGACTGTGGGCTAGTCCCTCAGCCTCCCAGGGCCTCAGCTCCGTCATATATAGAAAGGGGCTGATGATGTGTCCACTGCTTGGGCCGCCTAGAGGAATTGCAAGGCATCTGAAGCACAGAGAGCAGTTCCCGGCACACAGTCAGCACTAAATCAGTGCTTGTTACTGTTCTTGTCATCTGTGCAATGGGTGTGTCGGCTGGCAGGATACTGGCTTCAAAGATGTTCCAGTCTGAATCCCCAGAACCCGTGAATGTGGGGGGCCGCATGGCAAGGGGGATTTCACAGAATCAAGGCTGCTTGTTAATTCACCTTGACACGGGGAGAGGAGCCTGCCTTATCCTGGCGGACCCAGTGTGACCACAGGGCCCTTGTAAATGGACGAGGGAGGCAGAGAGTCAGAGAGCTTGGGGATGACAACAGAAGTGGGGTCAGAGGGGGCACTGGTGCTGGCCTTGGAGGGGGGGCCACGAGCAAGGAATGGGGGCGGCCTCCAGAAGCTGGAAAGGCAGCTCTCCCAGAGCCTCCAGAAGGAGGGCTGCCTTGCCCACACCATGCCTTCAGCCCAGTGAGACCCGGGCTTCCAAAATACACAGCTGTGAGGGAATGAGTCTGTGTGAAATCACGATGTTGGCGGTCAGAGGCGGCTGAGAAAAGCCACCACGGGGGTGTCTCAGCTTCCTCCCTGAAGAAAGGGCGGGAAGGCGGACAAAGTCTCAGGTGCCCGGCATGCCTGCCTTCCCACAGCCTGTGTCTGGAGTATGTCACAGCCAGCCGTCCTGCAGGCCCCTTTCCCGCCAACTCTGGGGACACGGTTTTGGGGGTGGGGTGGGGTTTGGCACTTGGGAGATGTCTGTGGGGGCCCTCTGGTGCCTCAGTGGATCTGATTTGCAGAGCTCCCCGCTGTCACCCCTTCCTCCTCCTGGATGTCACCTTTGCAGGCACGTCCTTGAGTGTGAAACTTTGGGGGAAGCCCACTTCTACTTGCTCAGAGGGCAGAGTGGGCTGTAGCCTTCACCGAGCGCTGCACTCGACAGAATGCCTTGAACTCTCCTTAAGACTGGTCCTCGTAGAGTGCTTGAGGGGGAGACAGCTCAGGCACACCACTCTGATGAGTGCGTGCTCTCTTGCCGAGAACAGCAAGAGGTTTACAGCCGCTCTCATTAAAAGCTCCTCTTTCTGTGTGAAATCCCAGCTTCAGAAGTGCTGCCTAGGAAGTGGCAGGGGAGGGAAAGCCCCCTCCTGGAGTGGGGGGGGGCCCTGCTGGAGAACCAGCGTGGGCACCTGGGTTACCCCCCGTCACCCCACCTGTTCTGGCCCCTGGGGGGGCGGGTCAGCAGGACCTGGGGCTCTCCTGCCATCCCCCTCTCTGCTTTGTCTGCTGGGACCCGGATGGCTTCAGAAGCTCTGCAAAGAAGCTCCCCTGAGCCCCCCTCCCCAGCCATCCTGACTCCTCCCGCAGGAGACGCTGACCATTCTAGTAATAACCCTCTGGTGCTTAGGGGGCCCCGCCCTGTCCTAAGCACATGTCCCGCACTAGAGGGTTTCGCTTCCCCAGCTCAGTGAAGCAGGTACTATTATTGCCACCATTTTACAGATAAGACAACTGAGGCACAGAGTGGTGACCCAGTTTCCTCAAAGGCACACAGCCAAGGAAGTAGCAGAGCCAAGATCAGAGCTGGGGTAGCCACACACCGAGCCTGCCCGCCCCGCCCCCCGCATGCTGATGTGGCACATGCCCGGCAGGAGGCGTCCACACTCTTGCTCGGCAGTTCCCTCTGTTTGAATACAAGGCAGCTCCAGCATTGTTTCCCTGCAGGATTTAGGGCACAGCGTTATTTTGCTGTCGAGGAGTGTAGCCGTATGAGGAGTGGAAGGCGGCAAGGGCCTGAACCTTAAAGCTCCAGCAGGAAACTTTACACACACGGTGGGTTTGCAGCGGCTGCCTCAGCCAGGGGCCTCGAGCAGCTGTCCGGCCCCACGCTGTATGGCGGCCCCTTCGGCAGGTGGAACTGGGCTCTGCGGTCCTGTGAGTGTGAGGTTCTTGGTGGGGGCGGGGCGTTTTCAGCCGGATGTTTGGCCCTTCTTGCTTCTCCACATCTCCCGGGCCCCAAGTGCTGTCTTTCAGGGGTTGGTTTGTATTTCGGACTGAAATGTCCGGGGAAAGGGGACTGTAGGAACGAGAAGAGGAATGTTCCATGAGAGTGTGCAGCTCAGGGACTAGAATTCCCACCAGGGCAATGTTTATTGTTCGGTAACTCAGTTCTCCAGCAGACCCACACCTTTCTCTGTGGAGCGGCGGGCGTGGCCTTGGGTAGGCCGTCTCGGGACAAGCAAGCAGGTGCTCCGGGCTGTGGTCCTGTTCTGGAACAGGGCTCGGTCCCAAACAGGCTTTGTCTGCCCCTCATCCTCCCTGAGGCTGTGCCCCACCAGCATGTCACCCCTGAGACCCTGAGCAAGTCGAGCTGCCTCTCAGTGGCTTGTTTCCCCCCAAGGTTTTCAGGTCAAAAGTGGGGTTTCTACAGGTGCATCCGTGTAGTCTTGCTCAGCAAAGCAAGGATGGAGAACATCCCAGGAGTCAGCATTTGTTGGTGCATTCAATCCTTTCCCTCCCTGGGCCCCACTTTATTCCCCTGTGAACTGGGGAGGGGGTTAGACCAGAGGCTCCCTTGGTCTGGGGTAGTTTCAAGTGCCCCGTGGCATAGCTTCACCAAACACCTTCCCAAGCTGGAGGAGGTTGCCAGGATGGGGTCTCCAGTGGCCGGTAGGGCTCAGGATCAGGACAGCATGTCAGGACAGGGGTGGGCAGGACTCCAAGCCAGAGGGCCCGGGTTTGCCTCCTGGCTGCGTCACCATGAACTTAGGAAAATGAGGCCGTTCCTTTTGCTTTGCTTTCTTGGATTGCAGAATGGGAGTAATGGTAGCTCCTACCTCTGGGGTTGTTCTGTGGTTAAATGCCATGTTTAATCTTAACAGGAACTTGGCAACCACATTAGGTATTCTTTCCCATTAGTCTGATTTTAGCTTTTCTTCAAACCCTTCATTTCTCTTCATTGTGTTGGGGTATCTTTCAGGGCCCTGAGAGCTGGCTTTCCTGGCAGCAGATCAAAAATGTCATCTCTGGGGACAAAGGACATGAGAGTCTGTAATCAGACAGCTGCTGCTTTAGTGCCAGGGGGGTGGATGCCGCTTTCCCTTCAGACCCAGAGGACCCGAGACATGGAGGGATCAGGCTGGAGAGAGAGCTGACATTTCTTGAGTGCCTGGTGCACTGGGTGCTGGGCTGGGGGTGTCAGCATGCCATCTCTGGGTTAATTCATCTCCAGAAGCAGGCTTTATTCGATAGCATCCCCTCCCTAACTCAACCTCTTGTGCTGAGCAGGTGTTGTTTTTTTAAAATTTTTATTGTTATGTTAATCACCATACATTACATCATTAGTTTTTGATGTAGTGTTCCATGATTCATTGTTTGTGCGTAACACCCTGTGCTCCACGCAGAACGTGCCCTCTTGAATACCCATCACCAGGCTAACCCATCCCCCCACCCCCTCCCCTCTAGAACCCTCAGTTTGTTTTTCAGAGTCCATCATCTCTCATGGTTCATCTCCCCCTCCGACTTACTCCCCTTCATTCTTCCCCTCCTGCTAGCTTCTTCTTTTTTTTTTTCTAAACATATATTGCATTATTTGTTTCAGAAGTACAGATCTGTGATTCATCAGTCTTGCACAATTCATAGCGCTCAACATAGCACATACCCTCCCCAATGTCTATCACCCAGCCACCCCATCCCTCCCACCCCCCACCACTCCAGCAACACTCAGTTTGTTTCCTGAGATTAAGAATTCCTCATATCAGTGAGGTCATAGGATACATGTTTTTCTCAGATTGACTTATTTCACTCAGCATAACACCCTCCAGTTCCATCCACGTCGTTGCAAATGGCAAGATCTCATTCCTTTTGATGGCTGCATAATATTCCATTGTATATATAGACCACATCTTCTTTATCCATTCCTCTGTCGATGGACATCTTGGCTCTTTCCACAGTTTGGCTATTGTGGACATTGCTGCTATAAACATCGGGGTGCACACACCCCTTAGGATCCCTACATTTGTATCTTTGTGGTAAATACCCAGTAGTGCAACTGCTGGATCGTATGGTATTGAGCCGGTGTCTTGACTTCTACCCATAGCTTCTAACGTGACTATTTGCTTCCCCTGGCCCTACATTGTGGTGCCCCCACTTTGGTTTTCTCTCCAGCACTTTGGTATCAGGGAGCCATCTGGTCGACCAACCAAATGGCCAATAGGGTCTAAAGCCTTTTTGTCTTTGTACCTACTCCCACTTCCCCTGCCTCAGGGAGGGTACTCAGGGCCTGGGGTGGGGGTGGAGAGGGGGCGCCTGGCCTCATGACCTCATGCCAACAGTGGTGGGGGCTGGGTTCAGGGCAAAACTGCAGCTCAGGCCTGCAGGTGCTTCTGTGTGTGTGGCTGGCAGGTGACAAAGGGGGGAGCTCTTGTCCCTGGAATGGAGGCAGCAAATGAGGATTTCTAATTGGAATGCTTGTTCTACCCAAAAGGCTCTTTAAGGAGCTGGTTTGTGGGGGAAAGGAAAGTGGAATTTGCATGGAATTTGCAAATATTCAAGCTCCTTCAGCTCTGAGAGCTTTCTTTCTTAATAACAGAAACTTGTTGCCCCTGTAGGAGTGGCAACATACTGAATCTGAGGCTTTATGAAGAATAATTCCAGATAAACAGTTCTGTGACCCTGGTTAAGTGCCTGTGATTGAAGCTTCTCCATTTGCTCTGCTTTTGAAAAATCGCTTCCCAGCCCGAATTGATGCAGATGCCCACAGGAACGTCCGCCTCCCACTGCTGGTCCTCAGCCTCTGCTGTCCTGTGGAACACCTGGAGGCAGGAGGTGAGATGGCCTTCCTGCCTCAAGTTGTAAGTGTTATGGGTCCAGGGCTGGGCTAACTTTCCAAGATTCCTCTCGTTCCACTTCGAGGACGGGGGGCGAGGGGGGGTGGCATTTTCAGAGAACATCTGAGTTGGTGGCTGGTTATTCTACTTGTCAGAGTTTCTCCTGGATTATGCTGGTTCCAGAAACCCTGGTCTGGTCACAGTTATTAGTTTGCTAGGTTGCCATAACAAAGCGCCACAGCCTGCGTGGTTTAAACAGCAAATACTTATTGTCCCACCATTCTGGAGAAATCTGAGATCGAGGTGTCAGCAGGGTGGGTTCCTTCTGAGGGCTGTGAAGCATCTGCTCCAAGCCTCTCTGCTCTGTGTCTCTATGCCAGAATTTTCCCTCTTTATAAGGACTCCAGTCATGTTGGATTAGGACTCATGCTAATGACCTCACCTCAACTCAACCCTCTGCAGAGACTTTACCTCCACATAAGGTCATCTTCAGAGGTACTCAAGCTAGGACTTCAGCACCTTTGGAGGGGGCACAATTCACCCCATAACACTGTCTTTTTGGATGGAGCTCCGGTCTGGCAGGGACAATATAGCAAGCATTTCCAGAGCAAACCCACTTTCTAAATGATGGTTGTGTGGGGGATTCTGTCAAGTTCTGTTAAAGGATGCTTTCCTTCTGGCCTGCTACTTCTGTCCTAAAGACAGAGGAGAGGGTTCTTCTCAGAGTAATGAGGGTTGGGAGCCAGAAGCCACAAGGAGAAAGGAGGTCCTCAGCAGCAGAGAAATGAATGAGGGCTGTGGCTTCACAGGGCCAGGGTTCAAATCCCAGCTTTGTTGCTTACCTGCTGTGTGACTCTGGAAAAGTGATCAAACCTCTCTGAGCCCTTCCCCCAATCTGTGAAGTAAGGGTAATAGAAGCACCTGCTTCACAGAGTTGTTTTGAGGCTAGATGGGAACATGTCAGCAAAGTGCCCAGCACAGCACCTGAAGCCCACCAGCTCCAGACACTGGATCTTGGGGTCTCACCTCACCAGATCTGGCTGTTGGGTCCTGAGGGGGACCATATTTTCAATATTATTGTCTCCCGTGTCCTTGCTGCACACACTGACACAGGCGAGCCTCACTCATGGTCACCCTGGGCCCCCTTGGAAACAGCATGACCCTTTGTTGAGGAGTCTGGGATCTTGGTTCTGGGCCGACCGTTTTCTGAGGGGGGAGCCTCGGCTATCTTAGGACCCTGACATCAGGAGGTGATCAGTCGTGAGGGTGGAGCCTAGGATGGGCTTTGTGCCCTTATAAAGGGGACCCCCACGGAGCCACCTCACCCCTTCCACCACTGGGGGACACAGCAAGAAGGGCTGGCTCTGAACCAGGAAGCGGGACCTCACCAGATGCTGGTTCTGCCGGCGCCTTGAGCTTGGACTTCCAATCTCCGGAACTGTGGGAAATAAACTTCTGTTGTTTATAAGCTGCCCGGCTTATGGTTTTTTGGTTATAGCAGCCAGACTGGCCTGCCACAGGGTGGGCACCTAGAGGGGAGTCCATGATGAGGACTGCGATGGCCACAGCCACTGTCTGGGTCATGCGGGGAGTGGGGTCTCTCTTGGGATTTCTCTCTTGTTTGCTTCCCAGCCTCCAGGGCCCCTGCTGCAGAGGAGCTGGAGAAGCTGAGAGTTTTCAGAGTCAGGGGCTTCCATGGCCTGCTCAGTCCCATGCAGAGGCAGCCTCAGGGCTCGGGGCTCACGTCTGACTTGGGTGGCCTGCTGCCTCCTCAGCAGATGCCCATCTCCCCCTCCTGGCCCAGGGGCTGGGGCTGTGGCAGCGGAAAAGAGGGGAATTGTCCTTCCCCAAGGCAAAAGTACTCTGGGTGTACCCCCCCGATTCCCGCCCTCCATCCCTGACTTAGCAAACACCAGGATTGGCTCTGTTTTTCTGGAACCGGAGTTCTTGCAACTGTGAAGCCTGCCAGAGAGCTCAGATGTTTTTTGGACCGATGGATGGATGGAAGAAAGACATCGCTTTCCCAGGAGAAAGGGCCTGAGCCAGGTTCCTCCCCCGCAGTGTCCTGGCCCAGGATGCTGGCCTCAGGGGCAGAGGGAACATCTGTGCTCTGCTGCAGGGAGAATGGCGTTGAGCTCCTCACCTGCTCCCAGGGACATGGGCACCCAGGGCCCCTGATACGGAGGAACTGGAGAAGCTGAGAATTTCCAGAGTCAGGGGCTCAGAGTCGAAAACAGGCTGCCTGCCCAGCCCTAAGCCCTGACCACAGCGGCCCACAGGCAGGTGGCACTTGGCCTCTGTCGCGCAGTCCCAGCCATGTGGTTTCCTGGTCCCCCCGGCCCAGCTAAGTGGGCTGCTGGGGAGGAAGTTTAGGGTGTCAGTGCAACCTTCGGTGAGGGAACGGTTGTGCCCTGGCCTAGTGCCCGGGGGGGAGAGGATAGGCCGCCCGCCTGCTCCCCTTCCTGCCGCCGTACGTGGGGCTGCACCTCTTCCTCCTGTCCTTCTGCTGGGGCTCTGCGACACAGACACATTTGTTTAATATGTTTTATGTGACACAGGAGCCTTCACAAGGAAATGAAGAGCCAAGGAAATGGTCAAACCTCAGTGTTCAATGAAGAGTGGCAAGTGGTGGAAAACCAGCTGGGACAGAAGTGTGAGCTCAGGGTGGTGACCTGGGGGAGCTCAGCGGGACCGGCCCGTCCCTCCTCCCAACCCTCTTTCTTGGAGGTAAGGATGCTCCTTTCCTTAGGCATGGGGAGTGCTTCTGTCCCAGGAGGGTCTCTGACCTGCTTCTGGAACAGGTCAGAGAGTCCTCCCTGCTTCTGCCATTGTCTCAAATTCCTTCAAGTATTCAATATGCCAAGGCACCATATTCTAAGGGAGTACGTCCTGAGCCCCATCACTTCGAGGCCCCCTTTCTCCATGAGAGAAAGGGAACTCAGCCTTAGCCACAGTGCCGTGGGCTTAGGAGTAGTTTGGAACAGGCTAGATTCTTGTCTGGTCCAGCCGACTGGCGGGGCTGTTTGGGGAGGGGTGCACCTGGGTATCTGGGGTTGGGAGGCCTGCAGTGCCGACAGATGGACAGACAAACAGAGGTGGCATCCGAGGCACGCCGTGCCCGGTGCCGGCCCCAGTGAACCTCTGCGGGGCTGGCTGCAGGGCTGCTGTGGGAGGCGTGGCTGAGTGGGACACCCAGGTGCAGACAGGGGGCTGCAGGAAGAATCTGGAGTGTGGGGAATTGTATGATCTGGGCTCTGTGGCTGAAGGGGAATTTAACCTGGACCTGGGGGTGTAGCCACACCTCAGAAAGTGGAGGGCTGCCCCCAGCACCAGGCCCAAGCAAAGCTCAGCAGCTTCCCCGGGGTGGAGGCAAGTGGCGGCTGGTGCTCAGGTGGGCCACAATCTCTGCTCACCTGCAGGGCACCCTTCACCCTGAGTGTCTCCCCCCATCTCCCTCTCTCTGTCTCTCTCGCTCTCTCCTTCTCTCTGTCTCTCTGCCTCCCTCTTGCTTTCTCTGCCGTGTGCTGAAAAGCAGCACTGGTCACTGTGGAATTGCTCATCCCCTCCCCTCCTCACCTGTCTGAGGGGCCACCAGCCCCAGGAGGGCAGGGATCTTGCTTGGGCCATTCACCGCTCCTGCTGACACATGCACTTGACCCAGCAGGTGCTCAGTGAACTCTCCAGGAGCGTTGTGCATGCCCGGCTGTGCACGCTGTGCCTGAGGGGACCTCGTTGGCTCTGGCTGGTCTTCCCATCCAGGTGAGGGTGTGGCATCTGTCCCGTTTGTGTCGCCCTCCTGCTCTCCCAGGAGTTTGCTCCAGGCCTGGTGGGAATCAGGCTGCAGGAGGGGCTCGGGGGCAGAAGGGACTGTGGTTCCCTCCTCAGGTCCTGTCCCAAAGACGGCAGCTTCCTGTTCCTGCTGGAGGGACCCAGAGGGAGGACAGGCCCAACCGAGGGGTGGGGTGTGCCAGGGCCCCTCCCCCAGGCGAAGGTCAGAGGCCCTGGGGCGAGGCGGGCCTGAGTTTGCATCAGGGTGCAGCTGCTTCCCTGGGGAGGAGGGCAAGGAATTCAAATTCCCTGTGGCTCCAGTTTCTCATCTGTAAGGTGGGGCCAAGGATAATAATAGTAATCATCATACTTAGAATACTACTCAGCTCATCTAGATCTAGTGGAGGAGGAGGTGACACGGTGCGAGGTCTCTGGGTCGTCACAGATACTCCGTAAATGGCAGTTATCATCCCCGCGATTATAGCTTTTATTAAGTTTGGGGGGCACGGTTGGAGCCTGAGTGTCGGTGGCTGATGAGCATGAACCCTGGGAGCTGGGTGGATGAGCCCAGCTTTTAGCAGGCAGACGCCCCGATGCCCCCATCTGGCTGTCATCACAGAAGCAGCCATGCTCCCACCGTGGGGGTCAACTCTCTGGGTCCAGACTCTGAGCCCCTTGTCTCCTTGGCACTGGGGGCTTTCTCGTGTTCCAGGGGACCTAGCAGCGTTTGGAAGACTTGCCGGCTTTGGAGCCTTTGTGTCTGAACCCTTGGGGTTTCTGCTGTGGAGGACCGGTCCCTGTCTTTTCTCGGGAGCTTTCCCAGCAGGAGTGCTCTCTCTGGTCCGGCCCCTGGCTCTCGAGGCAATGCAACCTCTCCTAAGTCCTGCCGACAGGGTTTGGCTTCTCTAGGGCCCTGGGGGTTGGCTACGGGGCGCGCAGTGCTCCAGGGCTGCCCATCAGGGACTTTGGGAGCAGTGGCCAGGATGGTCAGCAGGTCCTCCCCTCCCATTTTCCTAGGACTGTGCTCCTTTGAGAGTTTGTAACAGGTTTCCAAAGGATTCAGCAGATAGCATGGTTGGTGCCTGCAGTCCAGGCTCGGTCTTGCCCTGAGAACCGTCCTATCACACAGCCCTGGAGCCCACAATGGACCTTTTCAAGGACCTTCCACCCCCCTGTGCTCTCCGGCTGGCTCCCCCCAACCCTGGGAAACTGTCCTTTTTCATTCAGACCCACTCCGGAGCTTCAAGATCCCTCAGGATGAACAGAAGTATGTCTCTGGGTCCAGAGGCAGGAGCTGGTGGTAGACAAAACCAGCAGGAGTCTGGGGATCCTCTTCACACAGCCAGAGCAGAAGCCAAGCAGGTGCGCCGGGTGGGGCTGAGGCCGGGCCAAGCCCTGGGTGGGGAAGGGGGTTTAGCCTCCGGGGGGGGGGGGGGGGGGAAAGGGTGCCTGGGAGGAGCCTGGAGGAGGGGCTGGGAACACCCCCTTGCTGAGGGCTGCCCCGGCCCCCGAGCAGCAGGAATAACTGCCCAGCAGCCTTGTGTGGGCACCGTGCCACATGCTTTACATGAGCAGTGCTTCTGGGTCTCCAAGTGTTTGTGAGGAGGAGCTGCTGTCGATCCTGGTGAGTAGATGGGGAAGCAGCAGGTCAGAGGGTGGTGACATGGCCAAAGTTACAGTCAGCAGACTGCAGAGCCTGGTGACAGCCCAGGCTGCTCTGATCCCCAAATCTTTCCTGCCCTCCATCTCCCCCTCGCCTCTTCCCTCCATCAGTCTTCTGGAGAGCTTTCTCTGTGCCAGTCCTTCTTGGAGAGGAGGTTCTACCTTGGAACTTTTGGAACTGCTTGGAGGTCTGAGCCTTGGAGCCATGTGTCCTTCTTTCCCCATGGGCTCCGCTCCCCTCTGGGGTGCACACAGCCCATGGGGGGAGAGTGGGCAGCCCTTCCTGACTTCTCTATTAGGGACATGGAAAGGGGCCAAGGGAGCCCACGGTCCCACCCAACCGTTGGGGTCACTGAGTGCTGCCCTCCAAAGGCAGGCCTGCAGGGGTAGGGGCGACCCTGGTTCCCTACATCTGGCTAAGGGGTGGGAACCCCCTGGTATTTCTGGTCTCCCTGGGGCTCATGCTGGGGTGACCTTGACGTGCTCCTGGAACCCCACGGGAGCGCAGAGAGCTCACAGCCCCCTGCAGCGGGGGCCTGGATCCTGGCAGGACAATGTGTGCACTCGGAGCCCCGCGTCAGCTCTCCTACCCCGAGCTCCCCCACAGCGAGGAGCGGGCTACCCGATGGACTCGCAGCCTTCCCTGTTCTGACTTCCAGGGGGACGCTGGCTGCTATGCATGCTGCTCCCTCACTGTTTGAACCGAGAGTCCTCCTATTTGCAGAAACAGTGACTTGCATATTTGAGTAGTTCAAGAAGGGGAAATTCAATAAGATGCCAACTGAGTAAATGCCACTCGCTTTGAAAAAGTAATTTAAATTGCCAGGTGGATACACGTTAGGGTGAAAGTACCCTTCTTGTGCCGGCCGTGGTGGCAGGCCCATCTGGTCCTGCCTGCAGGCCTCAGCCTCAGTACTGGTGGTTGGTGGCATGGTCGCTGCGCCCAGAGAACGGCTGGGCGCTAACTGGCCTCTCCCACCTGCTTCTCTTGTCACCCTTGACCACCTGCAAGGGGTGCTGCCCCTCTCGCCCGGCTCTGGCACCTTCCCTCTGGGGTGTGGGAGGAAGCCCGTGTGTCCATGCAGTGTCCCACAGCTGCCACCAGGGGTCACCAGGCCCAAGGGCTGGAGGGTGGACGCTGGTGGCCAGGCGCAGAGCCAAGCGGCCGGGGCAGGCAGCCAGATGGAGGAAGCCGGCAACAGCCTGGATGCTAGCGTTGGTTGGGATCTGGGAGTCCAACCCTGGCCAGGCCCTCGGGCCAGCTGAGCGCTGAGCTTTAACAACTGGGGTGCTCTGGCGTCCCGCCTGCCTTGCAAGAGCTGGGGGCTCTGAGGGGGGCCCAGGACCCGATGTTGGTGGCTTCTGGGAGACATGAGGCCCAGCACAGTGCTTGAGAGCTGGTGGCCTTTGGAGTCATTCTGAGCGGGCTCCAAATCCTGGGTGGATGTGGGCCACCCCCTTAACCTCCTTGAGACTCAGTTTCCCCCTCTGTAAAATGGGAGAAATGACCCAAGGGTTGCTGGAGCGCTCAAGGAAATAATGTGTGCAGAGTGCTTGGCACGGGCCTGGCGTGGCGGCGTCATTCAGCAGGTGGAAGCGACGGTTCCTGTCCCCGTCGGGGGTTTTCAGAGGGACTGTCCTTGCCGTGTTGTCGCCTCCTCCAAGACACTGTGTGGTTCCTGCTGGTTCTTAATGTCCCTAATCTCCTGTTGATTATTCCTGGGGTTTCAGCCAAATAAGCACTTCCAATTAAAGCTCCTGCCACCACTCGGAGTTGAGTTGCCATGGCAACGGGAGTGAGGATTCTACTTCTTCCCTGGAAGGTACACATGTGTGTGAGTCTTTGTGTGGGTCTCTCCTCGTCCCTGTGGGGCCGGGGCCGGCAGGGGGGCGGACGGCGGGAGGCTGAGAACCCTTCCCAGGGTTCTTCCTGGCAGTCTGGGAAAGGCTTTGCCCTCGAGTGCTCGGGCCAGTGTGTGGGGGGGAAATGCGGGTGGCCCCGTGTTCCCCATGCAAGTGTGGCCTCAAGGCTCCTGTCCAGCCCGGCTGCCGGGAGGAGACCGGGATGGGTGGTAGATGGTCCTGCCCGAGTCTCTGGAGCATCACACTCGTGAGTGCATGTCTGTGCGTGCATCTCTGTCTCTCTCTCTGTGTCTCGAGCCGGTCCTTGGAGCTGAATCTCAGACAGAGACAGAATTCTGAACTCTGCTCAGGCCCCGGCTGATGGAGGTTGGGGAGGTGCCAAGCTGGAAGCAGAGCCGTGAGGCCCAAGCTGACCTCTGGGGGCTCTGAATTCCAGATGCGTTCAGCGTCGGTCCTACCCTTCGGCACTGGGAGTTCCTGGAAAATAGGCTGGCTGCTTCACACGCAGATCGGCTGGGACTCTTTCAGTTGAGAGCGTCTAAGTGGCTTGTGCAAAATAAAGTAAACAAATGAAAGAGAAAAAGAAAGAACATGTACGCACACACACACGAGACATAGACACACACCCACCCACCTACCCACACACACGCACACACACGGGGCCCCGGTAACGGGAGTCCAGACTTGTCCAGCTTCTTGCACATCTGGATCTGGGGCTCCAAAGGGTGTGGGGCTCTGACCGCTCCAGGTCTCAGCTCTGCCTGCCCTGTGGGAGCCTCTCTCCTTGGGGTGGAAAGACCTCCCCACCCAGACGTCTCAGTGCGTGGGTGGCGGTGGTGGTGGTGAGAGAGGTTTTCTCTGAGACTGTTGAGAAAGCAGATCTCATGGAAGGGTCTGAGAGGTCCCCTCCCCACCTTCCCGCTCTGGACACTGCTGGAGGAATGTGCTGAGCTGGAGGCTGGATCTCAGGCTTTGGCCACGTGGGAAGAAGTGGGTGTCCATAAGCAGCTGGAGTCTCTCTCTGAAGATCTTTATCCCTGCTGTGGCTCCCCAGTCCAGGGAAGGGAGTGGACCCCCCGGGGCGGCTGCATATCCTCCCTGCCTGCAGCCTGCTTCCTATGTGTTGGGCGCTGTCTGGGCCCCGAGAAGGAGGAGGAGGGTCCCCCGAGGGGCAGAAAAGCACAGTGGTAGCTTCTGGGCTCCCTCTTTGGGCGCCTTATTTATGCTCAGTGCCTTACCTGCAGACTAAGTGTGCAAACACCTGCATGAGGCTTTTGACCCACGGCAGTCTATTTCAAAGACCAGTGCTCGTGGGATATTTTCTCTTAAATTCTGGCAATTTAAGTTTCTTCATGGTGACTGTTGACTTTGAGAACAATGGGACTGGTTTTCTGAATGAACTGGGATTCACCGAGCAACGGGTTTGACAAGCGGGACAGAGATGCTAATCAAATGCCCGACAGCTTCCACTGTTGCAACAAATTAGCTTCTCTCCTCTGCATCTAGAATCATTCCAACTATTTGGGGTGATCGAGAAAGTAGTCCCTCACGTTGTTTTTGGGGTTGGTAGTCCAGACGAGAAACCTTGTTGGGAAACCTATGGAAACTGCTTCCCAAGACACTGATTTCCCCCAATTAGGGGTTTTTCCCAGTCTCTGTCTTAGCATCTCTGGATTCTTTCTGGGTCCCTGCTGGTACCACCACCCTCACCATGGATGGAATCCCAGGCCTTCTTTGCTTCGTTTCAGAACCATCACCTCTGCTCCGCCAGGAGGGCTGGTGACAGCTGGGCATGTCTCTGACAGGTGTCTGCTCTGTGTCTAGTTAATTTCCTATTTGGAAATGAACACACCCTTTGTCTTTGGAAATGGAAGGGGACACAACCATGTCCCTCCGGCCGCCTGTGGTCATCTTGGTTTTCCGTCTCAGGTCTGTCTGTCCAAGACAGACCACCAGATCACGGTCTCCGTCCCACTCGCCTGAGGCAGCAGAGCTCCCCAGCCTCCCCGTGCCTTGTCCCTCCCACCGTTCATGTCACACTGGATTGTCACTGCCAATTTCCCTGTCTCCCTAACGAGGCTGAATCTTCCTGTCTTCACTGAATATCCCCAGCCCCTCAGAGGATTGGGCAGGGCGTCCCATGCAGTGTCTATTTGCCGAATGGGTACCCGGATGCACTTCAGGAAGCATCTTGATGGAGCTTGAGAACAGCTTGCCTTCCCCCGACCTCGTGGCCTCACGTCTTTTACTTCAGTGGCACAGGCTGGTTCGTTGGTGCGAAATACCCAGAATGAGATCTTCCGGGTTGTTCGTTCGTGTTCTTGTTGCTTAGAGGCTGGTGGAGGGGAGTAAGATCCCTTCCTTAGTCTGCCCTTTGGCTCTCAAGAGGGCATCATCAGCTACCAGGGGGCTAAATGTGGGTGCAGGCAGGCATGGGGGCTGCCCAGAGTGCTCAGGGCTTGATGGGGGTGGCTGGGGAGTCGGTATGCCTATCTCCAAACTGGCTAGGTGCTGCTAAGCTCTTTCTTTTCCTCCTGGGCATTTAGCCCCATGATGTTTCCCAGGCTCCGGGGCAGCCAGTGCGGCTGTCTGACTACTTTCCGGACAATGCGGGGGGCGGGTGGAAGAGGCCAGAGCAGCCCTTCCCATCCTGACCCGTGACACCCTCCCAGGATGTCTGCGGTCTCCCCCCATCTTCTGAGGAGTGGAGAGGGGATCTAAGGACCTCCGTGAAGGAACGAGCCTGGGCCTGGCCCTCTGCCGGGCCAGGGCGGATCACATCGCCACCACCGAAGGAGCTGGTCTTCCCTGACTGTCACACGCGCTGAGTCTCATGCTCCTCCTGGCAACCCCCGTCCTGTGAGCTGCCACCCAGGGTTATCCCTGCTCAGGTCGCCGTCATCTTTCAGGGCCCAGTGCAGGGGTCACCTGTTCTCGGTGGCCTTTCCTGACTTCTGAGGACTTTCACGGGCCAGTTCTCTGGGTCTTGACATTTCCTGGATTTACCACGATCCTTGAACTTACCTCTCGATGTCCTAAAGATCCGGGTACTTGTTCCTTCCCTCCACTGACCTGCAAGCATCTTGAAGGGTGGAAGTATGTTTGTGTCCTCGGTGCCTGGCATGGTGCCAGACAGGAGCTGGTGTTCACGGTGTTCTTGTGGAGCTGGAAGGGAGGGACAGAGGGCCGGAGGGACGGAGTGAGAGAGAGAGAGAGGGAGGGAGGCAGTGGCCTGCTTCCTCTTCTTTCTCAAAGTTGGCTCTATGTCTCTGGAATTAATGTTACAAAACAAAGATCCAAGCGCCCCAAATCCCTCAAATGTATACCTTGGAGCACTCTTGGGTTTCTATTAAAAACTAGTATTCTCTGTCACACCATCTATCCATTAAGAGATTGGATCCCTGTCTCTGGTCCATTTTTCCATTTATCGGTTTGCCTTTAGTTCTGTCCTCACTCCTGCTTTTGTTATTGCTCTTTCTTTCACTTCTCATCCCTGTATCCCTCCCTCCCTTCCCCATCCATCCATATGTCCATCCAATCACCCCTTCCTTCAAAAAATGTACTGTGTGGTCAACTGCTGTTCAAAACATAAAAACCAATGCCATAAGAACCGGGACAAAAATCCATGCTGTCATAGAGTATGCCTCTATCTATCCATATAACAATCATCTCTCTGTCTGCCCATCCATCCATCCATCCATTCATCCATCCATGCATCTATCCATGCATCCATGCATCCATCCATCCATGCATCTGTCCTTCCATCTATCTATGCATCCATCCATCACTCCATTATGCATCTATGTATCCATTCGTCCATGCATCTATCTATGTATCCATCCATCCTTCCATTCATCCATGTATCCATCCTTCCATCCATCCATGCACATCCATCCATCCCTCCATTATGCATCTATGTATCCATCCATCCATCCATCCATCCATTCTTCCACTATGCATCTATGTCTCCATCCGTCCATGCATCTGTGTATCCAACCATCCATCCATCCATCGTTCCATCCATTCATCCATCCCTCCATTAAGCATCTATGTATCCATCCATCCGTCCATCCATCCATCCATCCATCCATCCTTTGTCACATAGTTATGCTAGAAGTCAAAGCATGTGTTTGCTTTGGCCAATGAAATAGGAGCAGAAGTGATGTGTGTCACCTCTGGGCAGAGGTTGAGAGGCGGTTTTGTTTTGTTCATTCCTTCCCTCCACCACAGATGCCGGCAACATTCTAGGTGTTTCCTGCCTCTTCAGCATGGGTCCTGGAGTGAGGAACAGTACACTGCGCAGACCACCCTTCCCTCCAGCATAACAACCAAACTGCTCTGGACATGTGGCAGGAGAGAGAATCAAGACTTTGTTATAAGCCATTACTTTTTTTGTTGTTTTTTTCTATAGCATACGCTGGCCTAGTCTGGCTGATAGATACAAAGTGACAGATTGTTTTCCAGATGGTTATGCCAATTTACATGCCCGTCCTCAGTGATTGGGAGTGCCTGTCTTACTCTATCCTCACTGCCTAGAATAGCATCATTGAGATTTATTTTAAAAATCTGATCAATCTGAGAGGTAAAGAGGAATCTTATTTTAATTTCCATTTCTTTGATTAGTAGGGAGGTTGATCATATGGGTAGTGGTCATTTGCTTTTCTTTTCTCAGGAACCGTTTTACTTGCTGAAAATGATGAATGTGACCGTGTCAGAGAAATTCAGTTTAGTCCTACCTGGAAGAAATCAAAGGCAGGCATGCAAAGTCCTGGGAAGGAAGTTCCCACCAGGATGAAACCGTGCCGCGGGAAGTTCTCTGCTGGGGAAGAACAGGTTTACAGGTAGTGCAGGGGCTGGAGCTGGGAGGGCAGGTAGAGGGCAGAGCATGGGTCCTGAAGCCTGGAGGCCCCTGTTGGTCTCCTCTGCAGCCCATGCTCATGCCCTGTTTCTGGTCTTTGAGTCTGCAGGTGGGAGGCGGAAACTGCACACCCAGTGTGGCCCTGCTCTGGCTCAGCCGGTGCTCCAAGTGCCCAGCTCTGCCGTCCAATGCTCCGTTGAGGGCCTGGAAGTGGGCATAGGGCCGTCCATTCCAGCAGCTCAGTATCCCCTGGCTTACGTAAGCCTTCGCCGGGTTGTGTCTCTGGTCCAGGTCTTTAAAAGTAAGCTGCTTACATAACTGTTTTGACAGCACATTTGAATTAATTTCCAACACTACCTTTGCTTTAGAATGAAGTCATTGGAGACCAGTGGGAAGTGGGGGGTGGGCTCCAGGGAGAGCATCCCTGCCCTCCTTCCCCCGTCCCTGCCCCCCCCCCCCCCCCATGCCCCGCCCTCTCTCCCTGCCCCCCGCCCCGCTAAGTGCTGGGGACTTCCGGGAATGCTGCAAAAGTGCCATTTTTTCAAAGAGGCCGCTCAAGATTCCAAATTTCCCTCCGCCTTTGTGCTGCAATAAATTATTCAGGTAAATTGCTTCAGCCCGTGGAAAGAGCCAGATTACGCAAAGGCCTTGAGCCACGAGGTTGATAGCAACAGGAGACTCAGCTGGGCCTTGAAGGAGCTGGAGACAAGAGGCCACTTACTCCTTGAAGCAGGCAGGTGGGTGCCAGTGCAGGGTGGTCAGGGGCAGCTGGGGCGGGCTGTCAGGACTGTGGCTGCTCTCTGGGAGGTCAGCTTCGTGTCAGAGAGGGTCTCCCTCCATGAGGGTCTCTCCCAAGGCAGGACCCCCAGTAGGAGGGAGGGAGGGAGCGCCTGGAGGACTGTGTGGGGCAGTGGGAAGATCCCTGGCCACCTCCTCAGTCCCAAGTCACACTGGCCCACTCACGTGCCCTCAAACCCATGGGGGTTACTTCTCTGACCTGACATGACCGGGATCCTTCCTAGAGGCCTGGGAGGGACCTGAGAGCTAGGGGTCCTCACAGGGCCCCGGGGAGTTTGGGGACCCGTGACCTACCCCGACCATCTGTGTGGCATGCTCCAGCCTACAGGGAGCCCAGAGGTGGAGCGACATGTCCGGGGGCCTCTGCAGCCAGAGCCGGCCCAGGGCCTCACCAGCTTATTGAAGGGTGATACGTGCCTTCTGGTGTTCTCCTTGTGTGGAGAGGCGGGTTCAGGTGTTGTGGCCTCCAAAGCTAAAGCATGGAATCACACTTGGTTCTGGAAAATTTCTCCATCCCATTTCCCTGGTGGGTGCTTCTAATTGCTTTGTTACCCAGGAGAATCCTCCAGAAAGCCCAGCCTTTGAGAAGTGGCTGGACAGCCAAAGGACCTTTGCTACGCGACCCCCCCCCAGCTGGCTCCACTCGTCCGCTCTAGATGTGAAAGCCCCGGGCAGAAACGAGTCGAGTCTGACGTACGAGATGCCTGGTGTGGGGGGCCTGGTGGGGGCTGAGGATTGAGAGCTCCATCCCGGAGACGAGAGGAGAAGGGGGGGCAGTGAGGTGGAGAGAGCAATGGAAGCCAGCACTTGTTGCTGGTGGGAGACTGAGGATGGAAACTGCAGGGACTTGCAGAAATCTGGGGATTTCTGGGGCATGATAGAGGCTCTGGGATCCAGGTTTGCGGGCCGGCCGGGCAGAGCAGACAAGGGCCCGGGAGACTGCCTTCCCAGCTGGAGGACAGCATGGGAGACAGAGAGCCAGCCAGCTCCCCAACGCTGTGCAGGGACAGAGGCAGGAAGGAGTCGGACAGTTCGCTTTTCAGAAAATGTCTTTATCTTTCTAAAACCTCAAACCAAACCCATCGGAAACCTTCCAATGGAAACTCCGCCCCTAGACAAACACGTTTTCAGCAAACCAGACTGTGTCCTGGGAGACGCAGACCGGGGTGCTTGCCGTGCTCACTGCCAGCCCCGGGTTGCTCTGGTATGGGGCTGGGGGAGGAGAGGCGGGGGCCCCCAGGGGCTGTGTCTTCCTGGAGAAGGTCACGCAGCAATCTGCCTGGGCACTTTGTTCTCCCTTTAATTATTCAGCATGTGCACCGTGTGGGGTGCGGCCCCGGGCGCAGAGAGTGGATGCAGGCAAGCTTTAACGTCAGCAGCAGACTTCAGAAGGTTGTGTGAGGAGCCAAGATGCCTTGGCAGAACGTGGCCTCTGCAGCCGAGTACCCCACCTAGACGTGACTGCTGGAGGGTGCCTCCATCCCACAGCATGAGGCCTCATCCGCCCAGGCCCTCTGCGGCTCAGGCTAGGGGCTGGACAGCTGTCCTGGGGTCCTCAGCCCTGTGGGGAGCAGGAGAGCTTGTGGCAACCTCCTCCGAGTTGGCTCTCGGACAAGATACCTCGGTTCTCAGAGCCCGTTTCCTTCTTCATCAAGTGTTTATGAACCGTCTGGGTGTGCTGGGCACACTGCGTGTGTGTCCTTCCTGTGCAGTGACATGGATAGTCTGCATCGTCTGGAGCCCTGCACCTGCTAGCTCTCACTGATGGTGCAGAATGCCCCATCCACTGGTTCCTTCGTTTACCTACTCACTTATGCGACACGTTTTCCCCGGTGTCCACCATTGGGCAACCCGGCGCCAGGCTCCGGGGGCTCTGGGGAACCTGACCAGAGGGCGTGGCAAAAGAGTGACTGGCCTCAGGGTGGCACTTTCCAGGACTCCGGGATTTGGCTGAAGAGCCCCAGTCTCCATCCTCAGGAGTGCCGGGCCATGCATGACTCCCTGTCTTTCCTCCACCCTCTTTCCCTGACTCTGTCTCTCCCTCGCTCTCCCCTCCCTTTCTCCAATAATTTTTGAGCACCTCCTATGTGCCAGGTGCTCTTCTAGGCATGGGGGATCCAGCAGATGACGAAGTAAAGCAAAGTCCCCGCTGTCCCTGCTACCAGGAGGGCTGGAGCTGGGCGGCAGGGGCCCTGTGTGGCCAGCTCCTCAGAGTCTCAGCCCCTGGGGCAAGGCCAGGGTGCGGGTTCTCACACAGAGGCTGTGGCTCCGTTGCCTGCCGCAGGGCTGGGACGGAGTGGAGCCCAGGTGGCAGGACCTCCCCCCACCCAGGTGTCCCTGGCTTGTGCTCACAAGAGACCAGGGGATGCTTCTGAGCTCAGATGGGGGCACTTCTTCGAAGGGCAGCCCCCAAGTCCCCCTCTAGAGACGCGCCTCTATAGGTCAGTGGTGGAGCCCAGTAGCTTGGTTTTTAATGAGCACCCCCCACCCCACCCCCCCAGCGGTTCTGTCTGATGCAAGTGGCGTCCTGACCACAGCCTGGTGGTGCGGTAGACACGGCACGGACCAAATCCTGGCCCGCCGCTTACTTCTTCACTGTGAGACCATGGGCAAGTGTAAACCCCGTGGAGGGCCCAAGCGGGGGAACTGGGGGGAGGCTCAGGCTTGCAGGCCTGGGAGAGTCCATCAGTCTGCGCTCAGGTCGTGAATCCCGCTGATCTGCCGTTGGCGTGTCTCTCAGCCTCCGTCTGCCAGGACCCTGCTCTGGGCGCTGCCGCACGGCCGCCGGGGGCGGGTGGTGGGGGCCCGGCCTGCACGCCTGCCGGTCGAGGTGGATCGGCGACTGGCCGTCAGAGAGACTGTGGCTCTCTGGAACGAGAGGGGCTCTTTCTGCTTTATCATTCATCATTTATGTAACGTAATCGACATTTCTAGCTGTGCATGAAGGATTATAGATGTGTGAGAAAAAAACTCCACTCAGACTGGAAGTTAAATCTGAAGGCTCCATTTTCAGGTTTTAGTTACGAGCACAGGGCCCTTAGGTGGCAGGTTGTGCTCACACGCCGTCCCCCCCGCCCCTCCCCGGGGAAGCTCTGCGGATAGGACTCACGGGTGATTTCCGGGAGGAAGTGGTTGGTCCCTGCAGGATGCACTTGATATTCAAGAGGTTAGTCGATTTGGAGCCAGACTTAAAGAAGTAAGCATCTGGGCACACCTGAGTGCCTCTCGCACCACAGATGAGTATTGTTGGACCGTGAACCCCAGGTGTCCCCAGCGCCCAGTGCAATAAAGTTGTCTAATATATATTAGTTGAAGGCATGAAAGAGTATTCTTTATTTTTCTTTACTCTCTTTTGGAAGGAAGCCTTCAACGCTTCCTCTCACTGATCCAGCGGCTCTGCCTTCCCCTGGCCCTCTGGAGTCTCCTGGACTCCCAGCTCTTCCCGGCTCTGGGGATCCCATGTCCTTCTAGAGCAGGAACCGGGGGTGGGGGCAGAATGTCTCCCCATCTTGCCTCTGGCCGGTCTAGGCACCGCTCCCCTGTGCGCCATCCTCACCTGCCTTTGGACTTCTCTGTGTCCCCCTGGGCAGTGCCACCCCAGTTCCCACCCGCCTCCAAGGCGCCCTCCCCAGGCGCTGTCCCCAGGCCCCTCTGTTCTGTGACTCTGACAGGGCACGTTGCGATGCTCGGCCTCCAGACGACCCTCCCGGGCAGTGCCGCCTCCGCGCCCCCTCTGTGAGCTCCGTGATGCTGAAGGCATGACCCCTGACGGACACCCTCATACACAGCTGCTCGACTTCGCCGACGACTTCTCCGTCCCAGGCTCCCTGCTAATTACTGTGCTTGTGTGATCGAAATACTCCGATGAGTTGATGGCCCTACTGCGTTTTCCCCAAGAGGAGGTGGAGGCTGGGGCGGAAGAAGAGGCTGGGACTGTCTCCCCTGAGGCAGAGCTGGGCTTTCGGACGGGGCGTCTGTCGGACGCCAGGACCTGGATCCCGTGCTCCAGGATGGCTATGGCCAGGTAGCCAACTCTCAGCGAAGGCTTCGCAGTGTGGGCGATGGTGACGTTAGATGGAGCTGGGGGCCGGGCGCCCGCTGATGACCTGGGCAGGCAGCAGTGGTGGGAGAGACCTAGGGAAACTGCTTGGATTTCTCCCTCAGAGTCTCCTGTTCTTTCTCCTCTCTCCAGGCCAGGCTCCACTCTAGGTGCAGAGCTGGAGACACTGGGAGAGGGAGGAGCGGGTGTGGGGGTTCCCTCTGCCCCTGGAGGAGCCACTCCCCTCACTGGCTGAGCCTGCAGACTGATGCTGGCCCGCACGCTGAATCAAGTGTCTGTGTCCCCGGGAACCTGGGGTGTCTGCTCTGCTCGGGGATGACTTAGCTGCTGTACATGGAGTACCTGGGGTGTGAGGTGGCTTGCTGGGGCACCAGGTGGGGCCGAGGGGCTCAACCCTGAGGACAGAGGGGGTTGGCTCTGTGACCCCGAGCTCGGAGGGGAAGCCACAGCCCCCCTCGTCAGCCTGGAGAGACCTCAGGGGCTCTGTGTCTCCAGTACCTCAGGGCAGGAGGTTCGTTTTGTTCAGGGCCAGGAGAGATCTGCCCCCGTTTCTTGCCGGCACAGGCATCCGGAGATGCTGCAGCGCAGAGAGCGTGTTCCATCTTGCCGAGGTCGCAGGGAGTGATCAACAGCCAGCCAGCCCCGGGCCTCTGGGGTAGCTGAGGTCCAGCTTCACCGACCATCGAGGAGGGTCAAGGCTCCTGCCGGCTGCGGGCTGACCAGCTGCAGGTGTGTGGCAGTCTCTGGAACCGGTCTGCCACCAGAAGCATTCAGAAGAACCCCACAGCTTAGGGCCAGCTTGGCCCAGGGGGCTCCCCTGGTCACTTCTGTCGTCGCAGAGATGGGACAAACACAGCCCCGAGAGGAGAGGAGGCTGTCAGGGGCCAGCAGTGGGTAGGCCACCTGGGGCTGAAGTTCGGGGTTAACGGTTTCTAGGCCCCGCTTGTGGCCTGAGGCCTGTCTCCAGTGTGGTGAGGACATCGTCCATCCAGGGCTGGGCCTGGGCCAGTTAGGGGAGGTGCTCAGGGCACGAGCTTTAAGGAAGAGCTCACTAGCAGCCTGTGCAAATGCTTCACTTGCCTCGCCCTGGTGCCGACCCTGGTCCATGCAGACGAAGACAAGCAAGCCGGAGAGCCCGTCAGCTCTTGTACTTCACATTCCCTCCTGGCAAAGCCCGACTTGGGCTGGGTCCCAGCACTGGGCATGTCTGTTCGCATCTCAAGAAGGCCAATGAAATACGGCAAAATACATCTCAGAGCAGACAGCCTTAAAACACCTTTACAACTACGGGAGACGTGCAGTTAGCCCTTACCGCTAGGGCGAGGGGATAGTTTCTTGGGACATCTTGGTCAGTTGCTACTGACAAAAACCCCACCACCTGGTGGAAAAGACGCCTTCATCCAGGGGCTCACACGGAGTCCCCCACCTGCTCCCTTTCCTACTTTTCCGGCACCTTCTCCATCTTCTCCTCGGGGTGCCCTCGTGGTGGCACGGTGGCTGCCACTGCTCCAGGCTTGCCTTCCTCCCAACCTCCCTCCCGGCAAGCCCCGTGGGCTCAGCTGGGACCACGTGTGCATCGCGGACCAATCACTGTGGCAGCACTCTGCCAGGCCAGGTCTGAGCCACATGTCTGCAAGCCACCCTCACTGTCCAGGAACGAGGCAGGGTGGCCAGAGAGCTCTTATCAAGAGGGAGGCAGAGGGGACCGGGCAGAGTATGGATGGCAGCGTATACGAAGTACAGCATCACCACCAAGAAAGACCCAAACCCACCGCACAAGCACGTCCCCACTGCTTCCGACCCTGCGCCCATCACTGCCCGCGTCCCAGCCCGCTCGCCCTCCCTTCCCAACCCTGCTTACTGTTTGCGTTCCAACACCTCCTTAGTCCCGTTCAGTAGAATCGCCTGTAGCCGATCGACACCCGAAAGAGAAACTTCAGAGTGGCATTTAATTTAGATTTAATTGTCATGATTTCAGGGGTCTTGCCGGCATTAATTGCTTGAAGACCCTTAATGAAACTTAATCAGTCCATCCAAACCACCACAGGCCAGGAATAATTTGTCCGCACGACAGTTAGACGCAAAGCACTGGCACAGATGGGGGGCAGCTGGCTTGGGGGGTTGCTTCTGGATTTGTCTTCCCTCCAGAAAACACCCTGGTGATTTCCCATGCTCCCTACCTCCACCCACCATTGGGCTCCTCTGACCCCTGGGGCTGGACCTCTGGCCCCTCCCTCCATTCGCCAGGCTCAGGAGGGATCCGGGGCTCCCCGGGAGAGCGCTGTGATTCCCCTCCTGTCTGGGGCATAATGATGCCCTTTTGAGAACAGCGAGCTCGGGCCCAGGTGGGGTGTGGCCTCTCCCGGGCCATTGTGGGCTGGTCCGGCTGGGCCACTTCTCCTGACCCAGGACCCGTGTTTGCCTCCTGCAATGGTGCATGGACGGAGTGCCCCTTCCCTCACTGCCCCCACCCAGGGCTGAGCTCCCTGCAGTGTTGGGTAGAGGCACTGGGACCTGATGGCCTCGGTCCCTGAGCAGCGACCTGAGTGTGGATGAGGGATTGAACCCATTTAGATGGCCCATCACCTGCCACCTGGGGGTAAACCGAGGCCTCTTCTGGCTCAGGCAGGTAAAGGGTCTGCACGTGTTGGCCCAGAACCTGCAGTCCATGCTGTTGTTATTATTATTGTTATTATTAGATCTGTGACATTTATTATTTCAGCTCGAACGATGCGCAGGCACCTCGCCAAGTTCTGGGCATGCAGTGACAAACACGGTCTTCACCCAGACAATTATGGTTCACTGGGACATTAGCTTTAGTACCCATCCTGCTCCCGATGGGATCAACACAGACACTGGCTATGTTAAGAGTGTTGATGTTGGGTGACGTGTCCAAGTGCTCTGAGAGCCCTGGCAGGGCCCCTATCTCGTGGAGGAGGGAAGTCAGGGTGGGCTTCCTGAAGGAGGTGCTTCTGAATGTCCCGCCACAAGAAACTGCCTCTTCCTCCTCCTCACTGGGGAGGGCGGCTGTAGCTCTCTCGGCAGTGGGTGAGCCTGCCAGGGTTCAGGGGCATCTGCAATTATCCCAGGCTCCGTGTGCTCAGGGCCATGGAGTGCCCTCAAGCTGTGACCTGATTTCCTGGGGGGCGCCGAGACTGGCCGCCTGCTCCACCAACCAAAGAGCTTCTTAATGCCTCCAACAGAAGAGCTGGGCTTCCAGGCACACTCGAGCTTCTCTCGGCTCCCGGCTACGTGGAGCCACCCATAGTAGGGTTTGGGTCCTGAGACAGCCTGTGCCTCAGCTCAAGGCTGCTCAGCGACGTCTGAAGACGCTGTGGAGCCCACAGGGGTGTCTGGTGGTGCCAGCCCTCACTCGGGGTGGGGGCTCCAAGGCTGAAGTACTCCTTTGTTGTCCTTGTTTGAAGCTGTATTGGGTTTTTACCGTGGTGCCCGGTGGAAGGTTCCGGAGATAGGGCAGCAGCCACAGCACCAGCAGGGGCCTCTGGTGGAGCCTTTATCTTCCCGGCGGCCTGGCTGCTCGGTGCCTTCATTTTCAGCCACACACGAGGCTTCTTGGAGCCCCCAGCCGCTCCCAACTTGCCATGGCACGAAGGTGGGGCCTGGACTCTGCAAGTTGCCTTCCCTTCCCCTTGAGCGGCTGGTCCGATGTGCAGGGCTGATGCGAACTATCACAGAATTATTTCTTGGCTGAGGGGGCTTGGGACCGTGCGTGCCACCAGGGTAATTCCAGGAGGTTCATTCGGACAACTTAAAACACAGGATTTCAAAGGCGGGATCCAGGAGGTCCTGAAGAAGGACGCAGGTTCCCGCGGTGATGGCGGCTCCTTCTGGGGGTCCCTGGTGTGACGGGGATGCAGCCCTGCATCTCCATCACTGTGGGGACCGTGGAGGGCACGATCCGCACGCTGGGCCTGACCCCTCACAGAAACAGGTTGTAGGACCCCGAGGCTAATGGGGGCCAGTTCACTTCTAAGTGTCTCTAGCAACTTTGCCCCCTTCTGGTTTATAGACACTGCTTGGCTTTGGTCTGGGGACTGTTTGCTCATGAAACCCCACACCGTGGATTGGAACCAGGACATCCCAGCCTGGGCGGCTCTCACCCCTTCTGAAAGGAGAGCTGCCTGCAATCTCTATCGGGAGGCAAGGTGCTGGGTCTCCCATGGCTGCAGGAGGCTGGGCGGGGGGCGATCCAGAGAAGGGGCTCTGAGCCTCCCCAAGACTGGGGTTGGGTTGGTGGATGCGGGTGCCCTTACGCTGACCTTTGCGGGGCAGCCACAGTTGGATATGACTTTTAGCAACATCGGTCTGAAAAAGAGCAGAACTAAACAAAGTCCAGAAGTCCCAGGTCCCATTGACTCGTCCTGCCTGAACCACCACCCGCTCCCAGCCTTGCTGGAATCCGGGGACTGATGCCCCTCTCCCTCCTGGCGGCTGCGCTTCTGCAGGATCCGGTTTTAGAAACAGCGTTCTCCTTTGGGCCGACCTTTCTGCTTTGAAATCGCCTTTCACAAAACATGCTACACCCGAGGTTAGGACATCACTTCATTTTATTCTTTTGCCGGGAAAAAAAAATGTCTCTGCAACAGCAGAACCTACAACCCTGATCATTCAGCCACGTGGCATGCCGCTGTGCTCAAGAGAGCCCTTCCGGGCAGTCTTTTCTGAGGACAACGGAAGGGAGAAGCTTTATTCTTTACTTTCCAATGGGGGTTGCTGCTTTCTCCAAGAAAGCGTCCTCCTTGTCTGTAGAAAGAGGTTCAGAGATGGGGATCACCGGCGGGAGCCCCGGAAACGGTCCAGGCCTGGTCAGACGCTGCTGTGGAGGACTCTGAGCAGACACTTCTCTCCAGAGACCATTTGCTCCTCTCTGATGGTTTCCATCCCTGCTGACAATTTAGGAGCAGGATGTTTACCCCGCAAGAGTTTTGAAGCACAGCTTTGCCTCACATGGAAGTTTTGGACCTGTCTACAGAGCATGAGCCAGCAGGACACAGGCTGGTCAGGGTGCTCTGTCCCTGTGGGCACTTTCAGAGCAGTGGAGCCGATTGTCCCCCAGGGACGGTTGGGTGGACCCTGGCTTGCTTGGGTTAGGCCCTGAGCAAGCAAGGCAGGGCCTCCCAGGGTCTCTGAACTGTTGTGCTGGTTGCGCACTGCCCAAGGTTGCCTGAGCCTAGTTGATGAACAGGTACTGAAATTCAGCCTGAATCTGCTTGCCAAGCCTGGTGTCTGTCTGGAAGATGGGGAAACTTCCTGCCCAGAAGCCTCTGTTATAGGGCGTTAGTGGCCCTAGGACCTCCCTGGGCTGATTTTGACCATGTCTTTTATTTTCTGTATTTCGGTGCTTGGGGAGCTGGGGCCTTGTTGGCACTGGGGGACGGACCTCCCAGGGTTATCCAATTCCCAGAGATAGTAAACACCTGGTTCTGACTTTCAAATGCAGAGCATCGACTCTCGAGCCCCAGCCCCTGTGCACTCCCTTTATCAGATCTGCCTTGGTCACCCCAGGGCAGGTACAGATAACTGGGAACAGTCCTCTGCCCCAGAAGCCGCTGAAATTATTCCAGCTAGCCAATCTGAAGCCTGCTTTCCCCATTCCTTCCGTGGCAAAACCACAGGAAAGGCTTTCTCTCGCACACCCTCTGCCTCCTGCCTCTTGGCTGATCCTGGTGTGTCCCCGTGTGGCCCCGGGGGGGGGGGCGGCGTGCCGCCTCCTCTGGAGTCTGTGAGCATAACATGTTTTTTCCTTCATGGCAGGCACTTTCCTGTCTGTGGGTCTCACCACAGCCGACGAAAACAAATCCCGATGTCCCTGGAGCACATTGCTGGAGAAAGCGCCTGGGGAAGAAACTGCAAGCCCACTGTTCCCGGGTCAGTCTGAAGCCGGGCCCTGCCAGGAGTCCTGAGGATGAGGGGCAATCTGGGAAAAGGCGTTTCCCACAGGGGCTGGGGGCCGTGGGCTTCTGAAGAGGAGTGGGCTGGGGGGAGTGAGAGGTGGGTGACCAAGGCCCCAGGATGTCCCCAGGAGTCCCACAGCCCCAGACCGTCGCCCTGGCTTCCAGGGTAGCCCAGCAGGTCAAGTCAGTCTGATCTTGAGCGTTCGGAGTCCCAGGGTGGTGGTCTCCAGACCCACCCGCTGAGCGCTCAGCACACACTCGGCTGCACCCCCGCAGGCGTCTGGAGGCAGCTGTGTGGTCAACAGCTGGGCTCGTGTACAGCTGGTGATGGCCGCCAGAGCCCAGGGCCCACTCCTCCCCTGCCCTGTCTTCCCGCCTGCCTCTTGCTGGCCAGAGGCTCTCCCACATGAGACAGATCAACAGGACTGCTCCTTCCTTCCACATGGTCTTCTGGTGACTTGGAGCTGTGATCTTGCTGCCACGGGCTGTGTGCACGTGAACGGTAGGGAAATGAGCTAAAAATGTTCTTTCACGAGCCTGCCTGACCTGAGAAGTCTACGGTTCATCTTAGAGATTCTCTGTTGCACTGATGTGGGTACGTACTGCCGAGGCCGGAAATATCATTTCCAGTTGTTTAACTCAGAAAAGCCCCTGTAAAACATCACAGAGAAGAGCAGTGCCTCATGAGGGCCGGGAGGTAAATCCACGGAGGAAGGGTAGCAGGAAGTGTGCTTTCAGAATCAAAACCCTTTGCACAGATGCTCGGGAGTGGTGGGTCGGGACCGCTCGGGGGGCTGCATCAGGGAGCGGATTCAAGCCCTCTGTGACAATGGAGCGATCAGCCCCCTGCACACAGGTTCCAAGTGCCTGCAGAGGTGCTCTCCCTTCTTCCTCCCCCCTGCAATTCCTGCAGGCTGTGACTGTTACCTCCGTAGTGCTGTAGCTGAAGACGCTGGACTCAGGAAGCAAAGTGGCCATCCAGAGTTACCTGCGGTGTGGCTTTGGGGACATGCTTGGGTCCAGCACAGCCCTCCTGCACCTGGCCCTTCCTCGGTTCTACTGTAATTTTTGGAGTGAGAGGTACACACTTGGAGGGGACCTCCTCTGGGAGTGTGGTAGGACAAGTCAATGGTGGGGGACGGCAGAGTCAGAGCCCAGATGCTGACCTCGTGGTCACATGGAGGTCCAGTCACCTGATTGTCAGCTTCCGTGCCAAGGGTACCAAGAGCATTTCCACACGGAAGGTAAGGATGTCACAAAGATGAGGATCTGGGAACCACTCTCTTGTTTGAGTCAAAGTCTGGTCTATTGTTGGATCTCTGCCCCCATCTATGTACTTGACAAGTTCACTGAGCACCTGCTACATGACAGGTATCCTGGTGGGGTCTGGGGATGTGGCTGTGAGTGCGGAGAGCAAGCCCACCCCTGCTGAGCTTAGCCTGTGGTCTTCCCAGAACTCTGGTACAGAGAGAAAGAGCAGGATGGGGGCCTCAGATGGTTCTCGTTTGCTAGGAGAGGCAAGGGCACAGGGGCTGGGCATGGGGTTGGTGGGGGGCGGGGGGTTTGGAAAACAGGGGAACAGGTAGACCAGAAGGACAGACCACTAAACCTCAGGATCGGAACCCATCACTGGAGGCTTCCGAATATCATGGGAGGAAGTAAGAAGCAGGCCGGGGGTGTCTGGGCGCTGCTCTGGTTTTAACCTGCCCTTCCGCACCCTACGTAGGCTACACAGCAGCTGTTGGGGTCCCTGGGACCCAAGCTGTGCCTGGGAGCAGGCTCTTGATATCCCCCAAATCAGAGGATACTGGAGAACCTGTCTTGTGCCTGTCTTGCTTGGGATGCTGTCCTGTGCTTTCGCATTTGAACACCTTCTGGTCCACTGACCTGCTGTGTGGCTCTGGCCTCAGTTTCCCCAGCTGTGAATGGGAAGCTGTCCTAGATGCCTGGCTGGGCAAGGATTCCCCACTTGAACCAGACACCGCTCTGTGCCCAGCTGCTCACGAGCTGTGATGCGGTGCCATTCTCCGCCAAGGACAGTGAGATAGTGATTTGATAATGGGCCTCCTTTTCTCCTGGCTGCATCTGGCAATAATGACGGAGCACCTGGGAGCGCCTGAGCCATTTTATTTTTATTTTATTTCTTCCTGAAGTTCAATACTTTCCAGAGCACCTCCGCGTGGTAATGCTATTTTCCTGGCAGGAAGGCATTTATTGAGCTGTCACTCACTCTGAAGCTGCTCCGTCTCGGCTCTGTGGCAGGTCAGACGGAGGGGTACGGCCCTCTATAATTTAAAGGCTGATAGACCCAATTTGCCCGCACAGACCTTGCCGGTGGCACGAGTTAAGGACAGACTCTGCAAATTGGTTGCCTAATACGTTTGTGGTCCTAAGTGACTGAGTTTTCTCTCCTGGCCAGTTTCCCTCCTTGCCTCCCAAGATTGTCCTCGCCAGTCTGACTTGCCCCAGTGAGGTGGCCCTGGGGGGGGGTGGGGTGCCCCGCGGCCGTGTTTTGATTGACCACGAGGGGTGGACCCTGATGAGGGAGTTTGGGGCTGGGGGTCATGACTTAGCAATGACCCAGAGCAGGGGGTTAAGGGACACAGTTTGAAAGCCAGGGGAACCCGAGTTCGAATTCAGACCTGCCCCAGGCCAGCAGTGAGCTTAGGTTCCCCATCTACGATGGGTGCTAATGGAGCCCATGCTCCCTGGTGTTGGTGAGAACTGCTAGGGGAACCGGGTTGAGTGTGGGGTGTGGGACACGGCGGGCTCTTCTGCCTGGACGGCAGTCTTGCCCAGCGGGACTCAGCTCATTTTTCTTCATCTCAGGATTCTAGGTCTGGGGTGGGCTGGTGTCGGTCCCCCATAGCAGGGGCGCCTTCCCTCGCTTCCTGAGTCCTGCGCTGGCTATGTTGGCTGTCTAAGATTCTGCACCCAACACCCTCTCTCTCCCGCATGGGGTTCTCCATTCCCCACCTCCCCGCCCCTGCCACCAAAAGCACCTATTCTGTCTGCTTTATTGGGAAGCCAGGAAGGAGTCCACTGAAAACAGAATTCTGCTGAAAACCCACTACAGCGGAGGGGTCAGGTCAAGACAGGTTGCCTGCAAATGGCCAAGTGGGAGGATCTCTGCTTAAAACATTCACAGGATGCATGCAAGTGAGGGTAGCCATTGTTTTAAAACCTGAAAATGATTTGTCTTTCTAAGTGGACCCAGCCTTCCCCCCTGTTAATGTGGTCATATTAACTTGCCAATATCACTTTCTCATACCTGTTTTCTTTTATTCGTTTTCTCTTTTTCTGAACACACCCCTCCAGCTAAGTGCCTGCACCTTTCCCACGAACGTTGGGGCCCAAATAGGGGTCTTTGCACTTGTTGCGTGTGGTGGGGAACAGCAGGAACGCAGCCCAAACAACCTTGAGCAAAAACAAGGAACCCCCTGGTTCACAAAATTGAACCAGGGAAGCAGATAGAGCTGGCCCAAGGGAACTGGGGCCCTGAGTGTTCTCAGCCAGCCCTGAGCCCCACCTCCCTGCACGGGGGCTTTGTCCCATGCTGCCTTTCCAGGTCAGGAGCCAGGGCTGCAAATCTTCCAGGGATAGGAGAGGCCTCTTCCCTGAGCCGGAGGGAGAGAAATCCTGGGGCAGGCTTCTCACGGGGTCCACTCACATCCCATGCCTGGCCCTGGACCCATGACATTGGCCTTGGGATTCCAAAGCCATGAGGACAGCCCCCACCTGAACCCAGAGCCTAGCCCCTAGCTCGGCAGTAAAGTGGAGAAAGAGGTGGCTCTGGGCTGGCAAACCTCTCCCATTTGCATCCCTGAGTACCTCTCTTCAGGCTTCTCACTGAAGGCAGAGAGTGGGGGGTGGGGGGGTTTGGACCTACATTTCTCAAAGAACGATCCCCCCCAGGAAGTGACTCGGAGCGACATTCAAGGAGCAGCTTGAGGATTTTCCATGCTGCCCAGCTTCACTAGTGAGAAGTACTGCAGCCCTAATTGGCTTTTCCCCACCTTCACGGCAACACCAGGTTTTTAATTTCAGCTCCCTCCTGTCTGAGGGAGGATGATTAGTTGGTAGAGCAACATCCTCATGTTTTGGCTGGAAACCAAAGCATTGGGGGAATGCATTCAGGCTCATCGAGTACATGGGTTCCTGCCCATCTCCCCCCTACCCTGCCGCTCAGAAGATGGAGGGGAGAAGTAGAGGGGTCACAGGGAGGCTGTCATGGACCAGAGTGGGGGAGCAGGGTCTGGAATCTGGTGCGTCTTCATAAACATGGTCCTGGCTGGAGGGAGCTTCACTTTGGTTGATTTTTGCCGTACCCAGTCGTGGGAGTTTTTGAGGCTAAGCCATGGTGCATCCCAGGGGGGCACACAAGGGGCTGCTCTCTCCCTGAACTCCCAGGTGACTGTCTGGGGAAGGAGGGGAATCAGGAGGAGAAGGGGATGGGTGGGGACACAGGAGCTACCCCACCCGTGCCCTGGCCTTTCTTTTCACCCCGGGGAACTCTGGCCTGCGGAAGAGCGCTGGGTCTTTGCTTTCTCTGATCCTTGGAGACGCCTGGGGAAGGAGGAAGCGGTGGGAGGCCAGTGGAGGGTGTCTTGGGTGGACAGAGTTCACACTTAAGTGTCGCCCACTTCGGGACCCGAGGATACCTTTTCAGGGCTGAGTGGGGAGGGCTGAGCCCCAGGAAGCCGATCCCCCAAACTGAGCCCGTGTTCCATCTCTCTACACAATTGGTTAATCAGGTTCTTAGGTTTTAATAAGTTGGTAGGTCCAGATGTTTCCCATTGTATGTTACAAATGTTAATTATCTTCTAATTACTTATTAGCCGAGGCCGTGTTGGCAACGAGTGCCCCAGAAGCCCAGCCAAACGAGTCCTGAGCTACAGAAAGGGGTGGATTAACCAACAGCTTTTCCTGGCAGCACCTTCCAGAGACTTCTCACTGCCCATTAGGTTTTTTCCAATTGTTATTAATTTTGGAGGGGAGAAAGCCAGTGGCCTGTGCACTGGGGATAGGCACAGCTAAGTGTTTGGAGCCTTGGGGGAGCCTGGGCACCCACGGTGTTGGGTTATGTCATTCAGTTGCTCAGCCAGGCTGCTCCCGGGGCCGGGGAGGGTTGATGAGATACAGGGCCCTTTTTCCGGGCAGGATCATCCTCCGAAGCCTCTCTCCTGCTTGCCTGTTCTCCTGAGGGTACTGGGCATCTGTTCCCCTGGACCTGGGTCAAGGTCAACAGGGAGGATGCTTCTCCGAGCTGAGCCTTTGGTGAATGTTCGCTCCTCTAGGTGCTTACGGTGGGATTGTGCATCGTTGCTCACTCTCGAATGCCTGGATTTGTGTGTGACAGAGGGCTGTGTCCCTGGTGCCTCCATCTCCTTCTCCTTAGTGGTCAGACACTCTCATGTCAGAGACCAGCAGCACCTGCCACCGAGCTGGCTCCCGTGGAGGGAGGATGGCATACCTGGACGCTGGCATCTCCCTCTTGCTGTTCCTGGCTCATCTCATTGGCCAAGCAAAAAATTCTGCAGGGTGTCATCCTCCATGAAAGGACCTGCCCCATCACCTCCCTGGGGGTATGCACCCAGTCCCCTTGCAGCAACCCCTGCTTCTTCCTCTGAGCCCCCTTTGTTATTCATGAGGAGTAAAAATAGGTGGTGTGAAGAGTAAAACAGATGGATGCAGTCATTGATCAGGGCAGTTCCTGGCAGTTTCACAGAAAACGATGGCCTATTTTTCCCTGGAGTTGAGGTTGCATTGATTTCTGTGGAATCCACGGGTGTGATGCAGCCGTTCTGCCAGCTGCACATGCCGGGGTGGTCTGTGAGCACTTGTAGGCATGGGAGGCATTTTGCAGAATCCTTGAAGCATCTGGTGGCTGCCCTTTGTGTTCTTCCATCCACGCATTCATTCATTTGTTCATCTTCTTACTCACACACCATCCGTGCACTCACGTCTTCATATTCATCCATCCACCCATCCACCCATCCAACCATCAGTCCATCCATCCATCTATCCATCCACCCACCCATCCATCCATCTACCACCCATCCATCTATCCACCCACCCACCCCTTCACCTATCCATTCACCCAACCATCCAGCCATCTAACCATCAGTCCATCCATCCATCCATCCATCCATCCATCTATCCATCCACCCACCCATCTGTCTATCCATCCACCTATCCATCTGCCCATCCATCCAGCCATCCAATCATTGGTCCATCCATTCATCTATCTACTCACCTATCCACCCACCCACTCATCCATGCATCCATGCATCCAGCCAGCCAACCAGCCAGCCAGCCAACCATCAGTCCAGCCATCTACCCACCTACATATCCATCTATCCATCCATCTACCCACCTACATATCCACCCACCCACCCACCCATCCATCCCTCCAGCCAGCCAGCCAACCAGCCATCCACCCACCCATCCATCCATCCATCCATCCATCCATCCATTCATYCATTCATCCAATCATTGGTCCATCCATCCATCCATCTACCCACCTATGTATCCACCCAACCACCCATCCATCTATCCACCATCCATCCACCATCCATCCATCCATCCACCCAACCATCCACTTCTCCTCCTGCCCAGGAAACACTGAGTACCAGTCAGTCAGTGTGCTGTGATGCCTGGCATGTAAACTCTTGAAGGACAGGGTGAGTGGGTATAACCTGCTGTATGAGTTTGCTGGGGCTGCCATGACAAAGCACTAAAGCTGGAATTCATTGTTTCACTGTTCTGGAAGTCAGAAGTTGAGATCAGGTTGTGAATAGGGCCATTCTCCCCCTGAAGGCAGGTCCTGGGGAAGCATCTGTCCTGTCCTTGCTTCTGGTGGTTCCTTGGCAGCATAACTCCGATCTTCCCACGACGTGTGTTCTCCCTGTGTGTGCATGTGTGCCCATGTGTGTGTGTGCAATTTCTTTTTCTTATAAGCACACCAATCATATTGGGTTAGGGGCCTATCCTACTCACCTCTTCTTAACTCATTACACCTGTAACAATTACACCTGTGTTTCATCTCCCCAGAGAGCCATCCCAGGCCAGTGTTGGAGTGCCACCTATGACTTAGACACCCAGGTCCAGTCACAGCTCAGGCCTTCACTCCTGGGATGGAGTCCAGATCCCTTCCACCAGCATATGCCACATTATCACCTGTCTCTGAGATCCACTGGGAGGAGGTTTCGCTAAGCTCAGTGCATCCCCTTGGCATGTGTACAGAGCTGAAGGAGAAACCCCCATGCCACACTTAACCCCGAAACATGTAAGGGAGTTGGAGCTAAGTCTGGGGGGAGTGCCCACTGCGTGCCAGGCTGGCGGTGTCTCTGGGGAGATGCGGTGTGAGAAGGAGTCACTGTATATCCATCAGCCAAGATTAGGTTCTGCAGCATTTAACCAAAATCTTCCCAGCACCAGTGTCTGAAACAAGAGAGTTATTTTATCCCCCTTTTCATGTAACAGCAGTTTGGAGGTGGGTGGTTGTAGGAAGCTGTTAGGGATGGACACTCCAGCATGCCCTCATCCTCGTGGTCCAAGGTGGGTGCTGGAACTCCAGCCATCCTATCCATGTTCCTTAGGGAGACTTTCTGGAAGTACCATACAAGGCTTTGCTTCACACCTCATTGGCCAGAACCAAATCATGTGACCACACCGAGTGCAAGGGAGGATCATCAGTGCTCAGCTAAAAATCGGGTTCTCTTCCTAAGGAAGAGAGTGAGGATGGATGCTGCATAGGCAGTGAGGAGCCTCTGCAACATCTGCAGAAGGTCTTGTCTGCTGCCTCCCAGGCACAGGGCTGAGTGCACTGGGGTGCACGGTGCAGGGAGGGGTGGGGCGAGGCAGCCGCAACGAGCCCACCTACCCTCCTCGCCTGCACTGTGTCAAAGGGTTCGTTTCCAGCCACTTGGACACTCCACGTTGTCAGTGATGCCCCTTTGGACTGCTGAAGCCTTGCATGGAATGAATGTGATGCCTGGCAGACCGCGTGATGTCTCTGGTCCTTCTCAGAAATGGAAAGTCATATCGTCTTTCTTAGCTACAGCAGAAGTCTGATTTTTCTTTAAAGTAGTGTGGTTAGTCCAGTAAAATGACTCAAAACTCTGATCTTCGCTGTCCCTCAGTGTCTCTGTTCCTCCGGCAGAGGCCTGGTCAGGGATGGGACTGCAGTGGGGTCCCAGTGGGCAGACCCAGACTCCCACTGCCCTCACAGGCCCTGGGCACTTGCAAGGTTGGAGGGAGGGGAGGGGGCAGGGAGCAGAGAGGGACACGTGGTGCTGAGAGCCCCAGGGCCCCTTGGAGGTGTCCGTCTATGCGGCCCCAGGACGGAGGCTAGCCCTCTTCTCGCTCTGCTGTGGTTCCTTGAACGGCCCCAGGGCACGCCCTCTGCACAGATGTTCCCGACCTGTCACCCCTCCAGGCATCTTCCTGGGAAAAGTCTCTTTCAAATGGCCCCAGACATTGTCTTAGGCATAGTGCCATCTGCCTCCAGGAGGCCCACAGCTGGCCTGTCCTTGGTGGCACATTATCCGAGTCACAACCTCCCTGTCCTTCAGCAGGAGGCAGTGCTGCCCAGACTCTCTTTGGGAGTGAGGTGACTTGCATCAGTGTCCTGCACACTCTTGGGGACGTGCCTTGAATCCTCCAGGGGCCTCCTAGAAACCCCTCTCCTCTCCTCCGAGTGAGGAGAAGGCCGTGCTGTGGTGGGACTCACAGCAGACCCAAGTATTTCCAAAGAACTCGACTTGCTGACTTCCAGCCTCCTCCCTTCGACAATCCAGCCCCAACCCTCCAAACCCTCAAGGTGGCTCAGGCCGAGAACTGGGAAAGCACTTGAGAATCACGCACAGGTGCTCGGGCTCTTTGCTGTGGACCCTGGAGGTCTCCGCTGACGTCTCTTGACTTTGGCCTCAGCAGAAACCGAGTTGGGAGCCCAACTGTGGCACCTGTGTTATATGCATAAGACCTGCCTGAGAAACCTGTTACACATGCAGCTTCCCGGGGGCCATGGCCTGAGACCTGGGGTCACCAGGTCTGGTGTGGGGCCAGAAGCCTGCATTTGGAGCCGGCCCCCCAGGTGATGCTGATGCTGGAGTTGTCATCAGGGATGGAACGGGCCATATAGTTCCCTGTCATCCCAGAGCCCTGACAGGCCCGAGGCTTTCCTCGGCTCAGCTACATTTCCAGGCACTCGCCTAAATGGGTGTTTTATTTTTCCATAGCCCACTGATTGAGTTAAATGCCTATAATACTGCAGTGTTATCTGAGGGAGACACGCACACTTTCTCAACTGTATTTCCAAGAAATTGTATGAAAGACTGGTTTCCTTTGAGAGGCCTGGCTCCTTTATGTGACAGAATAGAATAGTCTGGACTGAACCAGGACAGTGAGCCCTTCCCTGTCCTCTGCTGTTCTAAGCCGTCCGCAAGGCCGAGGACTCTTCACCTTCAAAAGCACAGAATAAATGAGAGGAAAAGCAGTTTCCTGAACATTATTTAAATCTTCCTTGGTACTTTGATGATCCCAACCTCGCTTACATGGTTGCTGAGTCCTTCATGGTGTTGGCATGACATTAAAACCAGCAGTGAGATTTTTCTTTAAAGAGAACACGGCAGGGGGGGCATCCTGCAAATTCCCATCAGCACCCCCAGAGCCTCCCTCCAGGCTCCCTCCCCATGCCGGCTGCCACCACCTCCTCCATCTGCCCTCTGGGATCCAGCCCCCGGTACTCCTTCTGGGTCTCTGGAGGGTCTTGGACCCCAGCTCTGCCTGGGCTCACCGTACGTATTTCCCAAAACCAATATAGTTTTTATCTTCCTCATCAATCTGGGGTAACCTCTCTAGGCTCTGTAGGTACCATCCTATAACAGAGGTTATGTTGGCTGCCTGGAGGCGGGCAGGATCGGCTGGTGTCCGCAGGTGCCAGACATAGGGCTCGGGGGTTGGCGGTATTTCCTATCTATTCTGGAGGTGCTGTACTTAGTCAACTTTGCCACATTTCTGTGTGTGCAGCGCTCACAGTACTCGCTGCTCTCCCCCAATACCCGTAGGTTCTGCCGCGATAGCCCTGTTTCATTCTTCGTAGTGGTAATTCATGTCTTTTATGTTTCTTTCCCCGTCAGTCATGCTTGGGTTTTGTCAATTTTAGTGATGTCTCTGAAGGCCAGCTCTTTGTTTCACTGATATTCTGTATCGTTTTTTCTGTTGTCAATTTCATCGATTTCTGCTCTTCTATTTATTATTTCCTCTCTTCTGCCTGTTTTGGGTTTATTTTATTTAAAAAAAACTTTGTGTGTGTGTGTGTATTGTAGAGAGACACAGAGAGAGAGAGCACGAGTGGGAGGAGGGGCAGAAGGAGAGGGAGAGGGAGACTCTCAAGCGGGCTCCCTGCCCAGCACAGAGCCTGGTATGGGGCTTGATCTCACGACCCTGAGACCGGGACCTGAGCCGAGATCAAGAGTCAGACGCTTAACTGACTGAGCCACCCAGGCGCCCCGGGTTTATTTTCCTCTTCTTTTCTAGGTTCTTGAGATGGGAACCTAGATGATCGATTTGAGACAGTTTCTTCCTTAATGCATGCATTTATTACTACAACACTCACCCTCAGCTCCGCTCTTGCACTATAGAGATGCTGTATCTTCATTGTCATTTGAATGTATTTCTCGGTTCCCCGTGGGGTTTTCTCTTTGCCGCACACAAGCACGCTTGGTCCCCTGGGTTCGAGGCTTTCACCTCATCTTCCAGTCATGGACATCTAGAGTGATTCCATCATGTTTGGAGACTACCCTGTGCCCGGGTTCAATTATTCATAATTTCTGAAGTTTGTCTTATGGCCCAGGATATGGTCTACCTTGGTATACATTCCCAGGGCATCTGGAAACGGCGTGGTCATGAGATGTAAATGCCGGCCGGTTCCTGTGGGTGGATGGTGTTACCAGGTTCTTCTGTATCTTTGCTTAGCGCCAGGTACATCTCTCAGTCACTGAGAAGGGGATGCTGACGTTTCCAGCTACAACTGTGGGTTCGACTATTTCTCCTTCTATCAGCATCTGCCTCCCATCATGTTGTTGGGTGCATTCATATTTTGGGTTGCTATGTCTTCTGGGAGGACTGGCCCTTTTGTCACGATAGCACGTCCCCGTCTGTTGTGGTGATCTTCTTTGCTCTGATGTCTACTTTATCTCATATGGGAACGTGGCCCCTTCTGCTTTCATGTGATGGGGGTTTGCAAGCGATGTTATTCCCATCTTTTTGCTTTCTGCCAATATTGTTATAATTAAAGTGAGTTTCTTATGGACGGCGTCTAAGTGAGACATGTTTTTAAATCCACTCTGCCAATCTGTGTCTTCATTGGTATGTTTAATGTAATCATTTATATGTTAGATGTTAAGTACCATATATATATGTGTGTGTCTATTTTTGCTTTGTGTTTGCTTTCTTCTCTCTGTGTTATTTTTTTCTGCCTTTCTGCTTTTGTCCCTTGCTCACTTAATTCCATTTTGTTTATTGAGAGTGTTTTTGAGTGTGTCTCTCTGGTTTTTTTTTGGTGATTACTCTGTGTTTTATGTGATGTATGCATCACTAATCACAGCCTACTGGCTTTGCCATTTCAGTAGTTTGAGTGAAGTAGAGAAGACTTCCCTTGTTTTATGTCCCTTTTCCATCCCCTGTGTATGATTTAACTGTGAATATTTACTCTGTATACATGTAGAACCACATCAGGCCATGTTGTAATTTGTGCTCCACTACCAAATGTAATTAGAAAACTCAAGAAGTTGAAAAAAACCTCTATTTTACTTACCCATTTTGTTTCGCTCGCTGTGTCTTCTCTTCCTAATATTCTAAGGTCCCTTCTTTTTTTCTTTCTGTTTAGAGAACTTCCTTCGGCCATATTCTGGGGTAGCTCCGAGTGGCAAGTTCTCTTGGTTTTTCTTCCTCTGGGAATGCCTTCATCTCCCCTTCATTCCTTAATCATAGCTTTGCTGGTTACAAAGTCCTGGGATGACTTTTTTTTTTTTCTCCTTTCAGCTCATGGGGAATATGGTGCCACTTCCTTCCAGCTACTAACAAAAACATCGGCTCTCATTCTGATAGTTGTTCTCCTGTAGGTAAGGTTTATTTTCCTCGGACTGCTTTCAAGATTTTTCTTTGTCTTCGATTTTCAGAAATGTAAGCATCCTGCATCTCGGCATGGATGTCTTTGGGTTTATCCTTGTTTGGGGTTTGTGAGGTTAATTTTATGCATCCACAAGGCTGGGTCATGGGGCCCAGGTATGTGGTCAAACAGTTTTCTGGGTGTTTCTGTGATGGTGTTTATGGGTGAGATTCACCTTGAAATCAGTGGGCTCTGAGTGAAGCAGATTGCCTCCACAAAGTGGCTTGGCCTCACCTGGTCAGCTGGACACCTGAGCAGCACACATGACGGCCTCCCCAGGGGGAAAAGCGAATTCTGCAGCACATGCCTTGGGGCTTGAACTGCAGCTTCGGCCCCTCCCTGGGTCTCCAGCCAGTTGAACATGGACTGTGTCCCAGGCACTGTTGCAGACATTGGGGATGAAGTGGGGAACGAAGCAGAGCCTGCCTTTGCCTGACAGGCAGCTGTTGTCTAGCCGAGGCAGGGAAGAGACTGGCAGGTATGCAAGAGCGGATCGGACAGTGTTGGTGTTGGGAGGAGGAGGGACTGCAGCGGAGAGGATTGAGGTCGGTGATCGGGGAAGGAGGAGCTCATTGTACGGAGACTCTGGAAGATAACTTTCCAGGCATAGGGAACAGCCAGTGCAAAGGACCTGAGGCATGAACAGCTTGGGGGTATTGAGGAAGGAAAGGGGGTCTAGCATGGGGGGAGGGACAGGATGAAGTCACAGAGGTCACATTCCTATGTGGGGGGAACTTCCCCTGGATGGGGGTGGAGAACCCATGAGGTTTTTGAGCAGAGGAGTAGCTGTGCCTGCTTTAGATCTCTGGATGCCTGCCCTGCAGGGGGTGGGGTGGTAGAGAAGTAAGGACTAGCCCTGCATGGCTACCCAGTGGCAGGCGCAGGAGAGAGGGGCTGGGAGGCTTGGGATGGTTGCCATGGCGACAAGAGACAGCTACAGGACATACATTTTGCAGGTGGAGGGATCGCCCTGGCAAGCTGTGTGCCTCATGACTTTTCATATATTAAAAAATAAAATGGACCCTAAGGTAAGACTGGGCAAATCACTGTCACCGCCGAGTGACGTATTCCTGCCTCCCGAGGGCGGGACAGTTAAATTTAACTGAGTAAATTCTGAAGATCTGACTGGCTTTATCTGACGGTCCATGAATGGGCGGCATCGCATCTAGTAGGCGGGAAGGAGCTCCGAGGAGCCCTCCCCAATGGGAAGCTCTTACAGGTAAAAAGGGGACAAGGGAGGGTTGGTTCAGGCAAGGTCACCTTCCTCTGGGGGACGGGATGGTCCCTCAGGTGGATTACCTCCCTTGCCCTGTGCCGGACATGCCTGACTGAGGCGGTAAGGTGGCACCCCTGGGAGGGGCCCCAACGGCAGTTAGGTGTTGTAAGTTTTGGTTTGCTGGCCTGGGGCTTGGCACAGCGATTCCATTTGGGGTCTGTTCTTTCTTTCTTTCTATTTTTTTAAACAAATGGATCATCTCCCTCCCCCCACCCACGGTCACTTCCTCACCTCTCGGAGCGAGGCACGGTTTCATTGCAATCGTACTCTCTGTTGCAGGGCACCTGCCTGGGCTGTTGGGCTGGGGGCAGCTCTGCCGGCTCCGGGTGGGCTCCGGGTGGCTGCAGGGCCGAGACGCACCCAGCCAGAGTCGGCCTCAACGGAGGGCCCCAGCGATCTCCGTGCGCAAGGCAGCAGGGCCCAGAAGGGGCAGGGAGTGGCTCCGGTCTCAGCCACAAAGCGCAGGGCCCTCCAATCCCTGTGTGGGGGGGTCCTCCCGTCCCTCCTGTTGAGAACAGCCCAGCCCCCAAGCTCAGTGTCAGGAGGGAGAGGTGCCCCGGGTGGGAGGCGCCCCAACCTCACCCGTCATTGCCTGTGTGGGGAAGGAGGGGAGAATACTGCTCAAGCTCAGTCTTCTCGCCCATGGCGTGGGCCAGTGAGGAGAGCGCCTGCGCGTTCCTGTGGGATCCAGACAATGTGTGTGGGGCACAGCCGCAGGTGGGGCCCTTTGCTGGGGAAATACAACATTTTAAATGTATTTACGATATCTAGAAAATCAAGCCTTCTCTCTTTAAGGGCAAGTGCCTTAAAAACCTTTCACGTTGTTGAGAGGTATCCGTGAGACACACCGGGGGGTTCCCAGCGACCTTGCTGGGCTGCCCCGTTGGGGGGGACGCCTGGAGGGTGCGCGGCTGGGGAGCATGAGGCCCAGGCTGCTGGCCACCGCCCCGCCCTGACCCCTCCGGGCCCCCACCAGGCCCCTCTTGGAGGGCGTGGAATTCGCTCTGCTCAAAGCCTGAGGCAACAGAGCGCTGGGGGCCTTCTCTGTTTGGCTGGCAGAACTCTGCCCTGCGAATATGCTTGGGGGTGCAGGCGGGCTCTGTGTCAGTGCCCAGGATTGTTTGCGGAAATATGCATTATGCATATGTGCCTTATGTATAGTAAGTGCCTGATGTTCTGCTTCTGATAGGGAGGCGGCCACCTCAGAGACACCCATCTCGAATAATCGCACGAACAGCTGCCCAGCTAGAGAGAGAGCCAGGCCGCCCCAGCCAGGCGGTTCCCCTGGTAGAAAGCCCCGAGTGACCTGGAAGGCGGACCACTCGAGTGACCCTGCTCTCCCTGCCCAGCCTTTAAAGCCACTCCTGGGTTTTAAATTCACCAATAAATAGTGAGCTCCCAAAAACCCTCAGGCCCTCCTCCCCGCCCCCACAATAAAGGCAGACCCCCCCCTCTGAAAGGGGAGATATGGGTGGGGACTCACCCCAGGAAATACGGCCCAGGTGAGTCTCCCCGGGCGTCGCCAGATGATAGCACCACTATGGATGGGATAGGCTGAGGCCAACATGAGACAGTGTATGTGTATATATGTATTTTATACATGTATGTATATCTTTATTTATATATGTATATATGCTTATATATATACATAAAATAATTTTTAAAGCATAGTTTGAGACTTACAGAAAAGTTGCAAAAAGATAATGCAGAGAGTCCCCACACATCTTCCATTCAGTCCCGCCAACGTAACACATTCATATGATACATTTGTTGCAATAATGGACCAATGTTGATATCTCATTATTGGCTAGACACACGTTATTCAGATCTCACTGGTTTTTCCCTAATGTTCCTTTTTCTCCTCCAGGATCCCACTCAGGGCACCACATGACATGTAGGCGTCCCATCTCCTTAGGTTCCTCTTGGTGGTGACAGTTTTCCAGGCTTTCCTTGATTTTGATGACCTTGATAGCTTCAAGGAGGACTGGTCAGGGATTTTGTCGACCGTCCCTTCATCGGGATTTGTCGGGTGGTTTTCTCATGGTTAGACGAGGTGACGAGGTTTTGGGAAGAGACACAGGGCCCTCCCCATCATGTCAGGAGTGCCTGTTGTCATGACTCACCACCGCGGATGCGACCTTCGTCACCTGACTGAGCTTGTCTTTTTCTCTCCTGGAAAGGGACCCCCTTCCCCCTTTCCATTCGGTCCTCTCTGAAGGAAGTCACTCTGCACAGCACCCACGGAAGGGGAGGGGTTGTCCTCCACCTGCTTGAGGAGAAAGTGTCTACATAAATTGTTCAGAATCCTTCTGAATGGAAGATTTGTCTATTCTTACCCATTTATTCATTTATCCAATCATTTATTTTTATCAGTATGGAATCATGAATTTTCTTTTTATACTTTGGGTTATATTTATTTTGCTGCTCAAATTGTTCCAGCTTTGGCTCTTTCAGTTGGCTCCTGGGTCCCTTTGATATGTCCCCATCGTTTTATTTTTTTGGTCGCTGTCTTACGTTCTGGCACTATTAGATGCTGCAGGCTCGTCTTGAATACATCCTGTCCCAGCCCTAGAGTCAACAGTTTCTCTAAGGAGCCGTGGTTCCTTTTATTGGAGAATGGCATTTAGAAGCCAAGATCTGGGTGCTGGGTGTGCTTGTTGCTGCTGGGGACTCACTCCTTCCAGGCCCCCTCAGGGGACAGAGCAAGGACATAGTTGTATGTTTACTAACTGAAAGGTGTTCTGAGACCAATTTCTAGTGTGTGTGTGGGGGGGGGCGTGGGGGGTGCTCCCCACACATCCAAGGAATTCTCTGCAGTATCAGCCAATTCTGACACTGTCTACCTGGAAACAGCATCAGGTCCCAGAGGTGAAGGACTCAGTCCCACAGGGCTGCCCTCCCTTTCAGATGTCCCACAGGTCCAGGTTGTTACCTGTGTTTCTGACCCATCAGCTATAGATCAGAGGTCCCAACAGTCCCCTCCTTCAGTTTGATTAATTTGCTAGAGTGGCTCACAGAACTTGGAGAAACAATTTACCTACTAGATCACTCATTTATTATAAAAGGTTGTAACTAAGAAGCAGTCAGATGGGAAAGCTACTTGGGGCAAGTATGAGGGATGGAGCTTCATGCCCTCTCCAGGCACACCACTCTCCCTATATCTCCATGTGTTCACGAACATGGATGCTCTCTGAGCCCTCTCCTTTTAGGATTTTATAGCAGCTGCATCACATAGGCATAACTGATTAAATCATTGGCCATTGGCAATTAATTCAACCTCTGTCCCCTCTCCCCTCTCCAAGGGGTTGGGGTGGGTGGGGGCACTGAGAGTTCCAACCCTAAAAACATAAGTGGTTCTCCTGGCAACCAGCCCCCACCCTTAGGTCTGGTCCAGAAGCCACCTCATTAACATAACAAAAGACACCTTTGTTGCTCTCACCACTTAGGACATTTCAAAGCTTTGGGGAGCTCTGTCAGAAATGGGGATGGAGAACAAGTATATATTTCTTATTATAAATCACAATATCACACTGACCCATGTCTATATATACTCTATCTATCTATCTATCTATCTATCTATCTATCTATCTATCATCATCTCTCTTTCCATCTCTGTCTATCTCCAGCTCTAATCCATGACACTTCAGATCCTTCTAGCCTCCTCCCCTTGCTTACCTATAACCTCCACTCCAATAGCGGGGAGCCTGGATCCCATTCTCTTCCAACCATTTACTTCTTCATTCATTCTTAGGATATATACACAGTGGTCCCAGGATGGATACCTGGTACCCCTGAAGGAAGCCACGTCATCAGCTAGAGTACAGTGATATGGACAGCTCCTTTTATCTTTCATTCAACAGACTCCATTCATTTCCAGCATTGCATGGATCCGTGCCTCCCCCACCACCTGTAGTGAGGTCATGTCCTGCATTTGTATTACATTTAGAGTCCTCTGTCACAGTCTCCATTACATCCTGGGATCCCTGACCTCCTAATTTTTTTTTCTAATTTACACACATTAAATTTCACTCTTTGTGCTGTAAAAGTCTATGGGTCGTGACAAATGTGCAGTGTTATGTACCAACTAGCATCATACAGAATTCTTTCACTGCCCTAAAATATTCCTCGTGTTTCATCAATTCAAAATCTCCCCTCCCTAAACTTCGGGCAACCACTGATCTGTTTGTCATCGCTATAGTTTTGCCTTTTCAAGAATATCATATGATTGGAATTGTAAAGTATAGAGCATTTTAAGACTAATGTCTTTCATTTAGCGATATGCATTTAAGGTTCCTTGATGTCTTCTCATGGCTTAATAGCTCATTTCTTCTTAGTGCTAAATGATTCTCCATTGTCTGATCAACCACAGTTTATTTATGCACTCACCTATTAAAGGACATCTTGGTTGCTTTCAATTTTTGGCAGTGATGAATAAAACTGCTATAAATATCCTTTTACAGATTTTTGTGTGGTCAAGTTTTCTGCCCATTTGGGTAAATACCAGAGAACATGATTGCTGATTGTATAGTAAGAGCGTATTTGTCATTGTAAGAAACCACCCAACTGTCTTCCAAATTGGCTGCACCATGTTGCCTTCCCACCAGCAACGAATGAGCTTCTCTTTTTTTCTCTTTAAATTTTTTTATTGTTATGTTAATCACCATACATTACATCATTAGTTTTTGATGTAGTGTTCCATGATTCATTGTTTGTGCATAACACCCAGTACTCCACGCAGAACGTGCCCTCTTTAATACCCATCACCAGGCTAACCCATCCCCCCACGCCCTCCCCTCTAGAACCCTCAGTTTGTTTTTCAGGGTCCGTCATCTCTCATGGTTCGTCTCCCCCTCCGATTTACTCCCCTTCAGCAACGGATGAGCCTCTTGCTGCTCCGCGTCCTCCCAACATTTGCTATTGTCAGTGTTCTGGATCTTGGCTGTCCCAATAGGTGTGTAGTTATATCTCCTGGAAGTATATTTTTAGTCCATCTTTACAGATAGAGAATGTTTGTATATTCAGTGTGCTTGGCATCCTTCATTGTTGAGGGACACCTTTGTGAAATATTGGGGAGTTCTGAAATTCTGTTAATGGTCTTTGTTCCTTCCTGTTTGGGGTGGGGGGGAGTCCTTGGGCCTTTTTGGTTTCCAGTTCACTGTTAGAGTGTACACGACCGTCCACATGAAAAGCACTCTGGAAAGACTGAGAAGCACGGTTAATCAATGGGTAACTTAGTGCTTATGCAGCAATTACCTAACCTGGTAACGTCACTTTCACCCAGGAAATATAGATATTTCCCTCCCAATAAATCTGCTGGCCTTCACTGCCATGGGCATTTGTTTTCAGGAACAGGTGACAAATAACCACCACTAAATTACATGAGGACTTCCTTTATTTTAAAAATATGGATTGTGATTTCTAACCAGCAGGTGAAGGCAGCAGCATAGGAAGCAGCTCTGACTTGAAGCCCGTTTAGTGGAAACACAGTGGACTTTGGGTGAGGCTCGTGAACGAAGCCTTCTTTTTCATTGTTTTCTTTTTGTATGTGTCAGTTTTTCAAAAGTGCTTGTTGATTTGATTTTTGAGATATGAGGCTTTTGACTTTTCTTGTAGTAGGTCTCAGCAGAGCAGAAAACTGGACCCTATTAACATGATCTAACCCATCTGGCTGTGTGCGTGTGTGTGTGCGTGTGCACACATCTTTGATAACTTTAAAAAAGATTTTGCAAAGTGTCAGGTGCAGACCTGGATACTTAAAGTAACCAGGGCTCCATTCAAAGACATGTCCCTGATAGAATGAGACAGATGAAGAAAATGACACATCATTCAAAGGAACCCTTTGTGCTCAGGAAGTGGGCTGTTGGGGATGGGACAGGGGAGACAGCTGGGCTGGATGCAAAGGGAGGGCAAGGAGCTTTCAGAGCTCCTGGGAGACCCTGCCAGGGGGCCAGCTGTGGCTCAGCCCCTTCCTGCTCGCATGGGAAACTGGGCTTATGGCAACTTGCCTGTTGGGGAGGTCAAGCTCACACTGGTCCACGGCTGAATTACAGTAGCAATAATAACAAACTGACTGACTTGTAGTTTATAAGGTGCTCTCAGACTTGGCTTCTTCTCTGCTCCCCGTGACATCATGAGGAGGTACCTGGAAATCCTCAGCAGGATCAAGGCGCAGCAATGTCACGGCGTCCCGAGGTCACGCAGCTGGGAAGTGGCAGCTGGGTTCTCAAACTCAGTGTGTCTGATTTAAGAAGGTTGCTAATAATAGCTTTCGCTCCTTGGCTAAGTGATCTGTACGTTGTGAGGAGTTTCCGGTACAAGGTAGAAACTTGCTGCAGCTAACATCCCTACACGGAGGGCTTTGGAGGCTCATCCATCGCAGTGTTCAGCCAGCCATTCAAGCCGTGTTTACAGAGTGCCTACTATGGGACCAGCCTTGCTCAGCCCTCCTGGGGGTGGGGGGACAGGCAGATGGTGAGCACACACACAGATAATGTGCATCCTGTTAGTCTAGTGAGGAGATAGAGTGGTGGCAGGGCTGGGGCTGTGATGCAGGGGCCAGAATCTGCAGGGTCACCACCATCCACCCAGAGGCTGCTATATGAGTACAACTCCTTGGTTGGGAAGGCAAAGTCACTCCCCTTGGGGATGGAGCTGGGTCTGAGGTTGAGTTCAGGTGGAGTATGGTCCAGGTGCCCACGGGGACAGTGTGAAGGCAGGGGACCCACCTGATGCTGCAGAGCATCCTGGCCGGCCTGCTTCCTCCAACCAGCACTCCTGACCCCTCAAAGGAGCCTGGTCACGTTCCCAAGTCCACTGCAGTTTCCTTCTGAGAAGCCCTTGAGCCCGTCTTTGGTCTTCTGGCTCTGGACAACTTTCTCAGCTAGTTTTAGAAGGGAGCATCACGTGGGACGTGGGGCCCAGCTCTGAGCATCCCACCAGCAGCCTTTGCCTGCCTTCTCTGGCCACAGGCATAATGCCTCTTTCCTCTCCTGCCCCCACCTTTCTTTCTCTCACTCAATAAACGCTTACTGAGCACTGACTATATACCCACTTCTGTGCTGCGTTGTGTGCGGCCCCAGCCCTCAGGGACCCTTGTTCCCTTTGCCCCTGGTCAAAGTCAGTGTCAGCAGTGCCAAGGTGAGAAACCCTGGGTGGGAGGGGAAGGCACTGACTCCAGTGGGCAGAGCTCAGGGTGTGGGTGGGCAGCAGAGGCTCCCTCTGTCCGGGGGGATGGAGGATGCCAAGGCACTGCCAGACAGCCAGACTGCAGGGCTGAACCATCCACGGGCACCCAGGAGCCCATGGCCTGGCCTGCCTCCCATGGGCGGGAGCGGACGCCTGTCGTTCTGCGGGCTGCTGGTGACACCCGCCTGGCCCCGGGCACTAGGGGTTCTATCAGATTGTTAATACAACCGTTAGAGTGTCAGCATATTATCTCTCTGCCTGGGAGGGATCAGATGCTGTTTGCACTTCTGTCGGTTCATTTTTATTTATCTGGCTTTCACCTTGATGGCTAACAAGTTGATAAAAGCCCCAGTGGATGGAACCAGGAACCAGGAACCAGGAACGAGACAGCCCCAGGATGTTTGGATGTCATACAGGGGTTATTCCAACTCCAGGAGCAAAAGGGAGGTCAGCTGAGCCACCAGGGCCTGGGTTGTGTTTGTCCGTCCCTTGGTCATCAGTCCTTCTGTCCTGCACACACACGGGCAGCTTCAGGGACCGGGACCGCCTCTCAGCGCCGGGCGTGCGGTGATGAGGAAGGCGGATCCTGCCCACGTCTCCGTGGGCTTGACCGTTGAGAGCAGGGTCCTGAGCCACAGGCGATTCCATCCTGGGGGATGTTTGGCAACGTCTGGAGTTGTTTTGGGTTGTCACAACTGGGGGTGGGGAGGGGCTCAATCTACTGAGTGGGGGCCGGGAATGCCACTAAGCCCTGTGCAGTTAACAAGACTGCCCCCCGGACAGAGACTGCTGTGCCCCCAAGTGTCGACAGAGCTGCTGGAAGAAAGAACAGGATTCAGGCAGGGCCTGCCAAGGTGTGTGATATCGACACTGGCACGCTGCCACAGGGCAGAGAATTTAGTGTGCTTTTCGTGTTGGGGGAGAGGGGCAATGCGAGGAGTGTCCCACGCAGAGCGTGAGCAGGTGACAAAGCTGGGAGGTGGGAAGGACAGTCCCCTCATGGGAAGTGAGAGGAACGTGCTGGAACTGGCGAAGCCAGAGAGAAGCCAGGGCAGGAGGGCCTGCACGCCGCACGGGGGTTCCAGCCTCTGCTAAGTGCCTTGGGAAACTACTAGATGGTTGTAAGCACTTACGACATGCTCAGATCAGAAGATAATCCCCGTGGCAGCCTGACGGCGGAAGGGCGCCCATCAGCTTCCCGTGGCCGTCACGGAACACCACAGGTGTGGGCTCGGCCAACAGAAATCTGAGCTCACAGCTCTGGAGACCGGAGTCTGAGGCCCAGGAGTCGGCGGGGCCGGGCCCTCTGACACCTCCCTCCCTGGTGTGGAGGCCCGTGCCTTCACGTCCCTCCCCCTTGTGTGTCCAAATTATTCCTTTCTTATAAGGATGCCATCGTACTGGATTAGGACCCGCTCTAATGACCTTGCTTTAACTTGATGACTTCAGGAAAGGTTCTGTCTTGAAATACGGTCACATTCTGAGGCCCTGGGTAAGGACTTCAGTGTGTCTTTTTGGGGGACACGATTCGATCCGTCCCAGCGTTGGCAGGGGCAGTGTGAGAAGCAGGGAGACTGGTGTGTTGTAATGAGTCGGGTGTGAGGGCAGCATGGCTGGACAGGTGGTGGCCCCAGGGTGGAAGGGCAGGTGGCCTGGGGGACGGTCAGAGCTTGAGTCAAGGGTCTGGGTGGTTCGGGCCCCACGGGGTCTGCCTGAGAGTCCTGGGCTTCTCCCTCGGGCAGGTATTACCTCAATTCCCTCCGCCGTTCGCACGGTGGCCCCGATGAAGCGAAGAAATGTGACAAAGAGCGGGCTTCACTCACTGAGTCTCTCAGTAAGCTCGTACATGGTTTCCAAATGCTGAGCTCCCTTAGCCTTAGGCGTACCTTAAAAAATTAATTTATTTGCTCTTAATAAAGTCATGCATTCTCATTGTAGGACCCAGATGATTCAGAAAACAGTGAAAAGTATAAGTGTATGAATAATAAGACAAAAACCAGTTGCAGTCATATAAATGGCAACGTGGAATTCCTTCGAATGGTTATTTATTTAACTGCTCTCTGGGGGTTGGATGTTTGAATTATTGAGAAAACTTTCTCCATATATTAAAATGTCAGCTTCCCCCAACCTTGTCATCATGAAAATGTTTGCTGCTAATTGAAAGTAGCACTTTATCTGTATTGTACTTTGCATTTCTTTATTCAGTGAGGGTTCACGTCTCCCCTGCTATTTTGCTGTCAGCCGGTGTGAATGGCCTTTGTCCTTCTCCCCTTCATTTACAGGGTCTTGGGGGATGTTCTTGTGGCTCCACATGAGTTCATTGGGAAGCAGGAGGGAACTCTTCCAAAAAGGGAGCTGATGCCCATTAAAACCTGCGCTGGGAGTATGCCGGCCCCGACCAGGCACTGGTGTGGTTCCAACAACACTCTGCCCAGGTGTCCTGCTGCAGGTGAGGCTGGCGGGGATCGCAGGTTCCTGGACACCAGGCCTTGCAGTTTGTCTCATTTGGTCTTGGCTGCCGGGTGGGGCCTAGAGTACCTTGCCCACATCACACATTCGGAGCTGGCTGAGCTGGGGTTTGAACCTCAGTGGTCGGACTCAGAGCCCCCCCAATCCCCGCCCCTGTTTCTGCCTCCCTATGTGCAGCAGGGCTGGGTCCACACAGAACGGGGTGGAGGGAGGCTCCTTGGACACCTTCTGCTGAGGGTCCCACCTGCCTACACAGCCCAGCCCTTACCTGGTTCCATTCTCTGGCCACATCCCAGGCTGGAGCCTGCACATCTCTGCCATCGTGGAAAACCAGCAGCCTGCAGGGCTCCAGAAGGGAACTGGGTCAGTCTGTGTACTCTAAGGGGCTGTGTGTCCATCTGTCTCAAGGCAAATTCTCCCATATGGAGTGAAGAAACAGTGTGCTGGGCACTACACACAATTTATACTTTAGCTGCATGCCCACTGTGAGATTATTCCTATTTGACAGGTGAGCAAGCCAAGCTGGAGATGCTAAGTAACGACGAGTAAGGTCCGGCAGCGAGCGAGCGGTGGAGCGGGGGTCTGAGCTCAGCTCCCTCATGCTGTTCTGCTGCCTGACAGTGGCCTCTGGGGACTAGCTGGCTTCAGGGTCCTGCTGTCAGTCACTGTGATCACACCCACACTCACGCACGTTCACATACACGTGTGCTCACACACACGCACACAAACATCCTGATCTAACCCCCACGCACACCTTCACATGCTTATGTGGACCCACACTTTATATATACACGCTCACATTCACACTCGTACATTTACACACACACACTCACGCTTGCCCAGGCGTAGGCTTTGTTTGCTCTCTCCGTGTTTTATGAGCGTCTCCAAGCAGACACTGGGGCTGTCCGAGGTCTTTATCGCGCCGGGGTATCGACTCTTTGTCATGTTCGATGCTGTTATTTCCCCCAGTCTGTTGTTTCTCTTTTATTCTAGTTTTGTGTGCTTTCCCCGTTCAGCTCTCCTTTCCGCTTTATTTCTCACTGCCTCATTCTGGATGTGTTTCTATTACCAGTGACTGCAAATCGTTTTCAGAGGAACGTGCTGACTCACACGCGCATACAGAGCAGGCCCGGCTCCTGCTCTTCTCGGGGGTCTAGGCTGCTGGAGCCTGAAGGACATCCTTCCTGAGGGTGCCGGCCCAGCCAGGTCGGGGCATCCGCAGAAGCGACCCCAGTCCAACCTGGCGAGGGGTTGATGAGGCTGGCCGGGGGTAGGGGGGGGGGGGCAGGGCCGTGGGGGGTCTCGGCTTCTCGTAGGGCCTGCATTCTGAAAGGGCAGTCTTCCAACTGAAGTGTGACAAAAAGACATTTTCCAGGAGCTATTGTTCTAGTGACTTCATGTGGCTTCAAACACAGAGAGACTCTTTGAAGGGTTTGGAAGCAGTTTTTCTTCTGCTGAAAAGGGTAAATTTCATACCCTCTCTGTGGATCCTGGAAGAAGCTATTCTTAGAAATATTCTGAAAAATTCTATATGCTTGGAAATGCTGTACATTGCAGGAAATTTGAAAGGGAGGGAAACTATAATTCCCCAAACAATTGCCTTCTTATGTTGAACAAAGATATCATTAATTCTATTTTTAATCAGCAAATGCTATATTTCCAAATATAAATATCAAGGGGCCCTGCTAGCTCTCAGCCCACTCAAGAGAAGAGCCCTGGAGCCTTAGTCTTGCCAGCAGGGCCTGGGCCATGTCCCTGGGTCAGACGTGGCCCCTCTTGCTCAGGAATCTGTGAGCTGAAAAGACAAATTACCAGCACCTTCTTCCTCCCTGCTTTTGGAACAGGGACTGGAACTCCACTTTAAACGTCCCCATTCAGAAGGAGGCAGAGTGGGGACCTGCAGAACACAGCAGGCTGCTGCCCTTCCAAGCCCCACTGGGAAAATGTGCTGAGACCCCGTCTTTACTGTCTGGTAAGGATGTCCTGTTCCTGCTCCTCGGCAGCCCCCGGTCCACCTGGGAGAGTCGGTTTCCCACTGCCCTCCTGAGCCACCTCTGCTGCAGGCGTGGGGACTGTGCTCTCTCTCGGGGGGGGGGGGGCTGAGTGGCTTTCCCAGCCTTCTTCCCGCCTGTACAGGGTCAACGCTCATTGTGTCTCCAATGCATGTGGCCCCCTACTGCCCGTGCTGCTGGTCCCTGTGGCCCTGGAGCTCTCTCAGAATGCAGTGGCTTCCTCCCGTCTGGTCCAGTCAGCTCCATGTTCCAACGGCCACAGCTTGGCTTCCTTGGGAGGCACAATTCTCGTAGTTTCCGTATTTCCTAGCTTCTCTATCCTCTCAGAGTTAATCACAATCCCCTCCGGACGTCAGGCTTCAGAGCCACACCTACAGACTCTTTTCTGAGAGCGGCTCCATCCAGCGGGAAGGGTCTGGTGGTTGTCACACCCTTGCTGAGGCTATTATCCCGAGCTGCCCAATCTATCCCTTCGGCTCTGACTGTGACCCCCATCCCCTCCATCTGGCTTTTCACCACGCGGCACAGTTTTAGCCAGCCTTTGGGGTGCCACGCCTTCCTCAGAGGGCTTAATAGACCACTTGGGCTTAGGAAGAAGTTGGCTCTTCCAGACCTACAAGTCTCTAAATTCAGGAATTCTTTGCGCTCCCTTCATTTGCGTCTGCAAACCGGCCATTACTTTCCTGATCTCCCCTCTTGCTTGCAACGCCTCGCCGGAGTCCAAAGCGCCCAGCACACGCTTTGCAGCCTCCTTTCCTCCCCCTCTGCCCTGGGTACATGTCACCGCAGGTGACAACCCAGGTATCTCCCCACCGCATGGTACGGGCGACCATCGTCCCAGCCTTTGGTATCCGTTTCCTACATTCCTGTTGCCTGATCACGAACGCAAGCCATACATTTTGGATTTTTGCTCCGGCAACGCCTTGGGAACCTCTGTATTGGTTAACACAGGCTCGACTTTGACGCGGCGATAACTAGCCCCAGACTTAAGTGACTTAAACAACAAAGGCTTCTTTGTCACGCATGGCCTCCACGGTGTTGGTGGGGGGCTCTGAAGCCCGCAGTCGCTCTCGGGGCAGTGGGGCGCACAACCCTCCCCGTCCGCGGTGCCCCTGTGCACCAACGACCGCGTGCCACGAGCCGGGCAGCTCCCACGCCTCTCTTTCTCTTCCATTGGCCAAAGCGTGTCACATGACCAACCCTGTCTCAAGGGAGTCCCGTGACCACACCTCTCTTCTGCTCCCATTCCATTGGTCAAGGCTGGTCACATGATCACATTGCACTTCTGCTCCCATTCCATTGGCTACAGCAAGTCTCATGACCACACCTAACTTCGGGGAGGGCCGGGGAAGCCGAGTCTCAGCTCAGAAGAAGAGCGCCTGGATGTTGGGAGCCAGTCCGAAGAGGCTCCTAGGTTTTAAAGATGGCAGTGCTTTCTCCTTGCTCTTCCTTCTTGCTGGTTAAAGACCCAGTCTCTTCAGCCGTATCTCATATAATATTCCAGGCCCAGCCGCACCCTAGAAGCCTCTCTGGGCCCCTCCATTTGCTCAGCCTGCCCCCTATAAACTGCTGTCCGTTTCGTGTAACCTCCCCCCCCACCGCCCCACAAACTGAAATGTGGTGCTGCTGGAATAGTCGAGGACGGGCTGGGTGCGTTTTGTGTCCACCTGCTAACAGTTGAGGTGGCAGAATGGGACGAGCAGAAAGCGAGGAGCTGCAGTGCCATGTCCCCAAGGGAAAGGCTGCTTCTTTCCAGGTTGCTTGCCTAGATTTCCCCCCTAACTTCTGCATGCCGTCCAAGAAGCGTTCTGGGAATAATTGCGGCTGCGTCTCCGCCTCTCTTGGAGAGTCCTAGCTAACCCGGGCAGCTTGGTCTGGGGCTCCGAGAAGCCCCAAGTCAGAGCACCTCCTGAATTTTAATTTTGCATTTTTTTCCAGTTTGGTGTTTCCCCGACTTATTTGTTGAGAGGGTGGGCTCCTGCCCCCATGCACGTCGGCCCGCAGGTGCTGCTGTAGCAGGCCCAGAGGCTTGCCTGCCCCAGTGGAGAGAGCCTTCCCCAATGGCACACTGCTGCAGGCCCCGGCTGCTGGGCACGGATTCAGCGATGCTCTGGCTATTAATCAAAGCAGGCAGCTGTTTATTGTTCTGTGTACTCCAAAGTTGGAGAGATTCTTCCTTAATTATAGTTTAGAGGATTCATCCAAATGAATGAGTAACTGCGGCCTCCACCGCCCCCCCTACTGCCCCCCTGCCCTATGTCCTTCCTCTCTGGTACATTATTCTACTTGTGTGCTGTCTCCCAAAGCCACTGGACTCTTCCCTACAGCCTGGTTTTCTCAGGTCGGCTTCTGAGGCTCGCAGGGCCCGTGAGCACCAAATCCTTAAACCCCAAAATATCTGAGGTGTCTCTGGGTCTCTGAGATCTTTAACAATTGCTTGATTTCTGCTTTTGCAATGTAATTGCTTTGCAAAGAAGGATGACGTTTCCTTCTCAGATAGACCAGGGTGGGGCTTCTGTGTGCCAAAAGCTCCCCTCTCCCGTCTCAGCCCCACAAGGTTCCCAGAGCAGCCAGCTCAGGGGAACTTTCACTCTCTTGGACACGGGAACGAAATGCCGAGTGGAATCCTTCGTCTGGCCCCAGTATGCAGGGCCACTTTGCCAGCGGCCTCTCGGCTCCAGCACCATGCAGCCGGCCCCAGGCTCCGACATTAATCTGTTCTCTCCAAAAGCTCAGTGGTTTCTCTTCTCTGAACATTTTAAAAGGCTGCGAACAAATCAGATGATTTTTAAATAGTTCTACCCAGGCTCCTCACGGCTCTTGTGGTCCATGTACTAAGGGTGTGATGTGGTAAAGCAGCTCAAGTACAGTTTATTGACTCATTCAGCAAATCTTCATTGTGATTGGGCACCACGTGTCAGTGGTGCAGTGGGCTAACTTTGGGGATGCGAAGAGGTGTGGGCCTGGATTTTTGCCTTCGGTGGGCACATGGCCTGGTGGCTGGAAAAGGTGGGCACAGACTCTGTGGAGCTATCTGAACAGGGCTTGGTGCCATGCAGATGAGGGGCCACGAGTCCGTCTGTATCTGACAGGGTGGGGAAGGGCATCAGGGATGAGCGAAGGGCTGTCAAGTCTGGGAGAGGTTGTCTGGGACACACGGGTGTGTGCGGGCCACTGTCCACTGTGCTGCTCAAATGTGTATGTGTCAGTCCCTGGGCGTCTGGGTAAAAGGCAGGTTCTGCCCCAGCAGATCTGGGGTGGGGCCCGAGATTCTGCATTCCTAGCAAGATCCCAGGTGAAGTGGCTGGCTTGAGGACCGTGAAGATTGAGACCGGTGGGAAGCCTGAGGACAGCAGAGAGAAGAGACAGGAGCATGGGGGGTGGGGGGCACCGGCCGGTTACGGGTGTAGCAGGGTGCAGGTGAGGGCAGGGACAGAGAGGCAGGTTTCGTTTTTGGGGCTTCATACACCCTGAAGAATACCATGTTCTCCTTTGGGCTCCCAGAATGTTCTCTTCACATGTCTTCCTGAGCCTTCATCACTCTTTGGCTGCTCAGGTGTGTTCCTTTTCCTCCTTTAGTACAGGCAGACCTGGGATGGGGCCACAACTGCACCACCCTGACACCCAAGGGCCCGGCCTGAGAACACAATGAATGCTTGTCTAGTGATAAATTCACCTGCCTTCTCTGGTCTGGTTGGCAGGACTAGGTCTTATTCACTCAACTTTGAATTTCTACGCTCAAGACACAGGGATTGCACAATTCATGCTTTTGGAGTTTAATTTACTTCTCTGCCTATGCCTGTAAAACTTCTTAGCTTGCTTGCACTAGAGTCCTGGGACAGTGGGCAAGGTTGTTAGGTCTGGTCGTCCAGGTTGGATACTGCACAAGGATTCCCTGCCAACATGACCTAAGCAGGGTGGAAATTGCCTTCGTGAGGAGGTGTGAGGACTTGCTCTGGAGCTTGCATTCTTTTGGCCTAAGGTAGCATCTCACCACCAGCTGTAGCTTCCTGCTTAATCTCTGTCCAGCAAAGGCCTTTAACAGGTCCTGGCCTGGCGCCCGATCAAAGTGAGAGGCTAGTGTTCACTCTCCAGCACTGTGGCAGTGTCATCCCTCTGAGATGGTTGTGAAAGTGTGACATCTGGACTCTGATTCTCCTATAATGCACTTGTTGCTTCATGTGTTAAGAAATGGGTGGGGCGGTCCCTCGTACCTGGCTGCCCTCTGGGGTTCCCGGCCCCAAAGCGCTGTGCTCAGTTAAAGGATGAGCAGGGGACATGGGAGGTATGATTGGCACTGCGTGAGTTGGTGGCACATTGAGAGAGGAGGACCCCTGGCCCAGTTCTTGGAAGCCGAGATGGTGTGATATGGAAGACTTGTGGCGATACCAGGTCCGGCGTGGGGTCAGTCACTGGGGAATGTGCCTTCTTCAGGGCCCGCAAGGCTTCTGCTGAGACGTCTGAGGTCCAGTGCCCTCCAGACTCCACGAGCCTAAACAGATGGGTCCAGATTAAAATGACAAAGGACTCACAGTGATAACTGCCACTTGATCATCTCTGGTCTAACAGAGCAGCTTCCTGACATGTTTGCCTCACCTTCTGAGTGCAGTGCTGGGGACACTTGGTGGCAGCCCTTTGGAGTCTGTGCTGGGGGCTCAGGTCACCCAGAGGGAAGGGACAGGCAATAGCCACTTCCATTTCATCTAAATGGAGCCCATGTGCCAGTGTCCTGGACACCGCCTTTGCTGGTTGCTTGGTTCTTAACAGGACCCTGTTTGTTGGGGCGCCTTTGTGACCATCTGCAGAGCTGGGCACCTTCTGTTTGGAGGCAGATATTTGGGCGGGAGCCCAGGGGGTGAGATGTGTGGGTGACTGTGGCCGTTTCAACTGGGGGCCTGGGGACGGGCTTCTCAGCGTCTTGTGCCCGTGTGGCCCCTCCTGCAAGGAGCAGGGTCACTCTCTCATTCTCTCTCTTCTCCTCAGCATCTTTGCAAAGGAGCTTCTTAATTGGGATGGAGACCCTGCTGAGGGTGCCGGGCCCAGGCTGGCGGGCTGGCTGGGATGAAAACCTCTGACAGTGTGAGTGTAAAACACAGCCCTCTGGGCCCTGGGTCCACAGTGGTGGCTGGGAGGTTTTCAGCAGATGCAGGTCCTTGTTGCTCTTTCCTCCCTTGGGCTCTTCTCTCTGGCCTTCCTTTCCCACCAGGACCCAGGAGGCCATCCTAGGAAAGGTCCCAGGCTCCTGTCTGTGGGCTGGCTCCTCAGGCTGATCCTGTTTCCAGCTCCACAAAAAGGGGACAGGAAAACTGACTGCTGTGTGGATTAAGCGGGGACATTGCTGGGAAGGTGCTTACGGCTGGGTCTGCCATGCAGTGGGCACTTAATGCTCTGAGTATGTCTGTCACCAGGCCTGGCGTTGGGGAGGGTGCAGCTCACTGCCCAAAGCCCCGGGGCTCTCCTGTGACTCTCGAATCAATACAACTACTTTCACCGTTTTTAACTCGGCTCAAGGTTCTTACTTCCGTAGTTTTTCCTGAAGCTAATTGCTAACGCAGTGTAACAGGCAGAAGGTGACGCAGGCTGTGTGGACAAGTTAGAGCCGGGACGAGAGCAAGGAACTAGACAGTGGGTGCCGTGGAATGGGGGGGGGGGTGTCGTGAAATCGCTGTCCACCTCATTGCACCCGAGCAGGAGGGAGAGGAAAGAAGAGGAAGATAGGGGACAGGCAGGGCAGTTTGCTTCCAGTTAGGCTTCCTGGGAAGGTTGTGTTCCTGGGGCTCGTGGTGGGTGGCAGGGGGTTTGCAGGGCTGGAGCTCGTCCTGGGTGGACTTGCCAGGCTAGAAGGTGGGGAGGAATGGGCACCAGGCAGAGTCTCCAGGAAGCCCTGGGCTCTTCTTTCCAACCCTTCTTCCAGGCTGAGATGGGCCGTGCTCCCCAGGCTCCCTGCAAGGCTGTGCACTTTGGACCTGCCTTGTCCGCCAGTCATCATGGCATCCTCCGGGTCTTCTGACCCACACATCTGTGGGAGCCCCAAGAACCCCACAGAACATGTCCCCAGCCAGCCTTTCTGAGCCTCAGGGGCACCAGGACAACCTGAACAGAAGCTCTCTCTCCAGGAGTGAAGGCTGTACTTTCACTCACTTGGAAGATCTCTCTTTTTGGTTTAAGTCTCTATGGCTGAACTTGTTGCCAGAGCAGCTGTTCTCCTGCACTGGTCCAAACACGTCCCCTGACTATTGACATGGGGTTGCTGTCATACCTGAGATGGAGAAGTTGTGTCATCGGCCAAGATATTGACAAAGGACCTGGTACTCAGCAGGAAGGGGTGGGGGAGATTAACATCACTTTTGGGAGCAGTTATTTGGGGACAGGGGTGGAAATAAGATACTTCATGTTTATCCCCGAGACTCGGGGACTGCAGGCCCGGGTGGGGCTGCTGGTGGTTGCTCAGCCGCCTCTGGATGGCTGTCGGGCAGGGAAGGGGGTTGTGGAGGGGCCTGGACCTGCTCTCTTGGGACAGGGGACGGAGAGCAGACTTGAGGACAGAGGTGGTAACTGATGCTGCTTCTGAAGCAATGGGCTGCAGGGACAGAAGTCCCGCGGGCAGGACAGGCTAGTGGCCCTGCCTCTCAGGATAGCACCGGGGGGGGGGGGCACCGCGAAGACTTCATTGCTGCTGAAGCTGGGCCCGCGAAGGCTGTAATTAATTGAGACAGGACAAGATGCTTTAAAAATTTTATGATCGACTTGCATCGTGGATTTTTGTTTAAAAAAAAAGAAAAGAAGAAAACACAAGCTCTCAGGCATCCTGGCGGCACTCCACCTGCAGACGCAACCTGACGGAAATTGGTGTTTCTTTTTTTTTTCTTCTTTTTTTTTTTAAAGATTTTATTTATTTATTTGAGAGAGAGAGAGAATGAGAGATAGAGAGCACGAGAGGGAAGAGGGTCAGAGGGAGAAGCAGACTCCCTGCTGAGCAGGGAGCCCGATGCGGGACTCGATCCCGGGACCCTGGGATCATGACCTGAGCCGAAGGCAGTCGCTTAACCGACTGAGCCACCCAGGCGCCCGGAAGTTGGTGTTTCTGACCACAGAGCTTTTCTACGAAAAATCAGGTTTATTGCCTTTCCTTATCTGATGATAAAAATAACGCAGGCTCACTGTATGAGGTTTGGAAAATGCAGGAAGGGACAGCAACGCTTTAATATCTTGCCATGGGAAGGATCTGACAGTGACGGATGGTGTGTTTTCTATTCTTACCTCGGAAGTGGTCCCCTGACAGACTCTCCTGTAGCAGCAGAAGCTTCCATGCAGTTCATAAATTCCTCTGGCAGCCCAGCCGACGGCCCTGTGTACTTTTATTACTGAAGGCTAATTGCTCCATCTCTGTCTGCTCCTGGGATGGAGGGGACAGCTGCAGGTGGGGAGAGGGAGGGTGGTGCTTTGGAGGGGGGAGGCGTCTCAGTTTGGGCACAGCCCGGGGCGGGGGGAGGAATCCAGAAATCAGGCAGAGTCATCACAGCAGGTGTCTGCTGAGCACTTCCTGCACACTCAGCTCTGCTAAGCAAGCCACATGCCTTTGTCCCTTAACCTGGAAAATGACTTTCCAGGTGGGTACTCTTACTGAACCATTTTACAGATGAGGAAACTGAGGCACAGGTGGCTTGCTTGGGGTCACACAGCTAGTGGAAGTCAGAGCAGAGGTTCAACCCAGGCGACCTGAGGTGCTGTGCCACTGAGGCCAGGCCGGGTATGGACAGAAGATGGTGTAAGCTGCAGTGGGCAGATTTTTAAGATGGCTGTCTGGGGTACCCCTTATATATCTCCTCCCTTCAAGTGGGAGGGACTGTGAGTATGATGAGGTTACATTATATGGTAAGGTGAAGTGATTTGGCAGATGTGATTAAAGTCTCTACCTGGTGGACTTTTAAGTTCATTAAAAGGGAGATTGTTTTGGGTGGGCCTGACCTAATCAGGTGAACCCTTTTAGTGTGTGTTTCTGTGTGTGTACATATGTATAAAGTCTAGAAGTCAGAGAAGAAAGAAGTCAGGGAGATTTGAAGCAGCAGATACTCTTCTATTGGCCTTGAGAAAACAAGCTGACATGGGGTGGAGAGGGGGAAGGTCAAGTGGCCCCTAGGAGTTGAGGGTCTCAGTCCTACAACTGCAAGGAACTGAATTCATACAACAGCCAGGACGTTTGGAAGAGGACCCTGAGTCTATAACATGAGATCTGTTATGGGAGATCATCAAGGAGGTGTGATCACCAGTTGACCTACAAGCTAGAACCAGGCAATTGGAGGCTCATTACTTCTTCCTCTGTCTTGGGAAGGTGCATCCGGCTTGCCTACTCCATTCCCAGAAGCTGCCCCAAAGATACAGGCTTGAGATAATGATGTGCTGACGGCTTCTGGGTGGTATGTGTGACTGGACCCAGTTAAGTCTTCTATATAAACTTTTAAGATTTGGTGGGGGAGTGGGGAGGGCCACTCATCTTGTGGCTCCCAGGACAGATCTCGTAAATCCCCTTGCTTACTGAAACTGCCACCCACCAGTCTGGAGTGGTCTGCTTCTTTCTTCATGCTCTCCCTGCCCTCCTGAGTAGAGGGGCCCAATTCAAATCACACCTGGAGAGCTCCCAGCCCTGGCCGTCACCTTGATTGGTGAGACTGGGACCCAGCGACCCAGCTAACCTGTACCGTGGCTCTTGACCCATGGAAACCACAAGATAATAAGTTTGTGCTGTTCTAAAACCTGCTAAATGGGTGGTGATTTGTTACTCAGCATAGCTTACTGATACACATGCAAATTAATGCAAATTGGAAACTAGAAGGCATAGCATCTTTGCATAGTAGGTGCTTAATTAGCATGGTTCTGGCCTCCCCTTCATCCCAGAAACTACCTGTCTTGAGCAAGGGCTGGGCACCTCTAGACAGGCAGGTGGATGTGAGGGTAGATGTATTCAGGAGCAGGTCACTTCTCTTTTGGCCATGTTAGGTGGCCCAGGCACTTGTGACTTAAGAAAAGTCAGCTGAGGCTGGATTCCTTCCCCGGCTTGGATTCCTTCCTCAGCTCGCAAAGGCTCTTAAGACGCCACAGCAGTCACACAATCCCATAACTTTTTTCCCCTCTGGGCTTAGGGGCTTAGAAATGAAAATATTTTGTCTCTTTTGCACAGTGGGGGAGTGTGGGGGTGTTGGAGTCTTCATCTGTAACACATAGCACCATAGGCAGCCCTATTACCAGCCCCTAAAATATGCAATTGGGGGGAAAATGGATAATGAGATGAGGTTTGAAGACTGAGCTCTGCATGGCTTAGGATGCAGCCAGAAGACAGAAAGGGAGTCATAAACATCAAAAGTGGAAGAGAAAATGTAACAATCATGTCCTTTGAACAAATACCTTAATCATCTTTCCAAGGCTGCATGCCGGGCTGCCACAGGGCATGTGTGTTAAAAATGACACCTTCTGCTGCTTCTGTTCCAACAAGTCACAGCTTAAAAGCCCCTCTGTGTGCTCAGCAAGACCCAGCCTCGCAAGGCAGAAGAAAGGACTTCTCAGGACTCCAAGATGATGTGCTCTGAGCTGGAGGCAGTGTTGCCACCACAAATGAGTGAGTCTCCCAGGGCCTGACAAGGGGTCCGCAGAGCTGGGATCTGTCCCACCTCCCCAGACCTCAGTGTGAGACCTCAGGGCACCTGTCATCTCTTCCTCATCATCTACCTGATCTCTTCTTGTTCATTTGTGGGAGCCACCTCCTCCAGGAAGCCTCCCTGACTGCAGTCTGGGTCAGGGTCCCTGGCCAGGGTCCTGTTGCCCACCAGATTTTGCTTTCAGAGCAGCTATTAAAGCTGTGATTGGCAACCTTCTTGATCTACTCTCTGACTTGACTGCTGGGACTCTAAGCTCCAGCAGGGCAGGGACAGTGTCTGTGTGGCTCATTGTTATACCCCAGTGTTTAGTCCAATGCTCGATATGTAGGAAGAATATTTGTAAAATCAACAGATGAAGAAAATATTGGGAAAGTGGGCAAGGGATAATGCAAGCCCTCTAAGGAGTGGTTGCCTGGAAGGTTTTTGGGAACCTCCCACCTTTCTTTTCCACCCCTATTTTGAACCAGATGTGAGCCCAACCTCCCTTGTTTTACAAAGAAGGAAACTAAAGCCCAGATAGGGAAGAGACTTCTTCAGGTTCACAAAGCAAGCTGATGACATGGATCTGGATCCAGAACCACGCAAGTGGTTGTTCTGTTACCTCACCTTGTCTCGGTGAATGGTCGAAGAACAGGAGGTGGGACAGACCACTGGGACACCCTGGGCATTTGCACACTGACAGAGTAATCTGTCTGATGGAGGCTCCATTCCCTTTCCAGAAGTCTGTGGGTAATGCTTAATGGGGCTGGGGCTAGTGGAGGTGATTAAGGTTCCTAGGGCACCAAACCCAAGGAGGTGCTCACTCTCAGGTATTTGCCTAACTCTGACAGTGAGCCCCTCACCACAGTTTGTGCCCTCAACACTTCTCTCCCTTCACCCTTGTCCCAGCCCTGACACATGGTGTCTTAGCAACAAGAAAGGTGATGCTAAAGGACTGAAGACTTGAGGACAAAGCCGTACGTCAGCATCTCAGGAAGATTTATCCATCCATCCATCCATCTGCCCACCATCTGTCCATCCATCCATACACCCATTCAAAAATTTGTCCATCCATCCATCCATCCATCCATCCATCCATCCATCCATCCATCTGCCCACCATCCATCTGCCCACCATCCATCTGCTCACCATTTGTCCATGCATCCATCCAAAAATTCATCCATCCATCCACTCACCCAATCATCCATCATCATCATCATCACCCATTCATCCATCCATCTATCCTTCCACCCAACCATTCATCCTTCCATTCGTTTATCTATCACCCATCCATCCACCTCCCTACTTCAGGAAGCTTATATTTTCAATAAATTATTCCCTCCCTCCATCTTTCCCTCCTTCCTTCTTCTTCCTCTTGTCATCTTCTTCCTCCTCCTCTCCTCCTGCATCATCATCTATCCACATATGTATATTTACTCTCTGTGTCTTTATATAGAGATCAGGTCCCTTTCCTCTAGATAATGAAATTCACCTCTTCTTAACTGACACCAACTTTCATCTCCAGGCCTTTGCACATGCTGTCCTCACTTCCTAGATTGCATTTCCCTCCACTTTCAAAAGTTGGTTCCTCTTTATTTTTGAGTCTGAATTCTAGCCAGTGTCTCCTCCTGTGGTTGACCTTTCCATCCATGCCTAGCAGCACCATTCTCCATTCCTAGCAAAACCAAAGATTTTTGTTGAGAATCTCCTCCGTCCTATTATGAAAAGCCTCAACAGGGCAGCACAAGTTAAGATGTTCTAGTGTCACCCAGTCAAGGAGCAGGTGTGTGACCCAAGCCAGGCAACTGGGCTCTCCCCTTCCTCACCCCACTTCCTAAGATTTTTGTCTTGAGTGGAGGGAGGAAAGGAAGGGAAAACAAGTGGTTGGAAGACATTCATTCCCGTAGCTTCACTGGGAGTGATCTACGCTGCCAGACACTAGGATGACCCCATTCTTCACCTCCTCTGAACTCCAGCTCCTCTCCCACTTTTGAACTGCCCATGGCTCCTCCAACATGTCCTTTACCCTGAGGGATACCAAGGTGGTCTTCCTTGCTTGCCCAAAGACTCCCAACAGACTGACCTCTTCGGAGAGGACTCTAATGACTTTCTTTCCTCAAGTTGGTCCCCTGATGCCTCAGTCTCTTCTTTGTTTCTTAGAAGCAATCCACACAACTTGTGTTTATTTCATTTATGCCTATGTACTTGTTTTGTTTCTATTTGTGACGTCCTTGCATTTCTGTCTCTTCCAGTAGAATGTAAATTATAAGTATCCTGAAGGCAGGTGTGCCGTCTGTCTTGATCACAGTTTTCTCAGGGCCTAACGCAGTGCTTGGTACATAGTAGGCACTCCACACATATCTGTTTAATTATGACGAAATTTTGAAGCTGCAGTCAGGGAAGTAAATGTTCCCAAAGCCACTTTCTCAGTTGTGGAGTTAGGGCATCTCACCTTCTGGACCCACCTCTCTCACTTTCTGTCCTATATTCCTATTTACTTCTTGAAGTGTTTATGCAATCATAGACTTAAAGATGCTATAGAAAAACAAAAGCCAGAGAAGGTTGGAATCAGAAGTGCCAGCTCTAGAGTCAGAGAGACCCGGGCCCTGGTGCTGTCTCTGTCCTGTTCTTACCTGCAGCACGTTGAGCCTCAGTGTTCTCATCCTTAGAATGGGGATAATAGTGGTGCCATCAAAGGGATGCTGTGAAGATTAAACATAATAGTGGTGCCATCAAAGGGATGCTGTAAGGAAGAGTAGCATAGTACATGGCACTCGGAAAGCATTCAATAAGTATTTGTTGAATAAAAATGAACTCATGAATGAAGTTTGAAACAGTGTCTGTCCTTGGAAGAAAATGTTCTCCCTTAGAATTCTGATGAGCCATAATGCATTTAAAATGCATGCTGTCATCACTGTCCCCTTACTCCTCAGGTCCCCCTCCTTCCTCCCCACCTGGATAATCATGGGGAGCTATTTTTACATCTGACGTAGTGGAAAAGTAGCAGATTAACAACCCCAGAGAGGTACATTGCTTCTATTAATATTAAACAGGGTATTAATTTTACCAGTAACTGAAACATTAAACATGTATATCCATTAGTAGTCATTATTTTAATCTCCAGAAGCTGTCTAGTGTATTCCAGGAATAGGTCTGATCCATTCTTCTCTCCCTCTTTTTCCTAAATTCACTGGTGAATCAGGGATCATGGTTTTCATTTCCCTGAGGGGAAATAGATAATTATAAACTCATAGTTGTTAAGGGAGAAAGTCTGAGAAATCATCACCCTCAATTCCTTCATTCAATACTGCAAGCCCCCTCAAGACCAGACTTCATTCTGTGGAGTACTTGCTGAAATTGGTCTTCTTAAGACCCCCCCAACCCCCCACCGAGGCTGCCTCCCTGATGTGCTGGCTCTGAGCATCAGCTCTAGATGGTAATTGGTAGACATCCCCGTCTTGACTGCTAATGACACTGTCAGTGGGTCTAGCTCAGCATCTTTGCAATGACAGTAAGAAGGACTAAGGCTAGTTAATAATGGTAGGACACACGGTATAGGGTGAGTGATGGGCAACTTACTGAGCAGTAACATACGACATCCAACAACTGCTCATAATATATAGAATAGGGTTGATTTCAACTCTTACCTGCTCATCAACCAGCAGCTGCTGAAATCCTCAAGGTGGGACTGAGGGACAAGTATGGCCCAGTGGTTAAGGACAGCCTCTGGTGTCAGACAATTTGGGTTTAAATCTAACTCTACAGTGGCTATCAGACATCAGGCAGTGCAGTACAGGGATCCCTGAGGAAGAGCAAATAATGAGTGGAGCCAAATGATTGTTCCAACTCACTGCCTAAAGAGCTCCTAGGACAGCCTGGGAATGAGAACCCAGGCTGAGTCTGGTGGTATTTCTGAGTTGAGGAGATGGAGCTGAGAGTCTGGGGAGACCAAGGCAGCTAATTTACACAGGGTGAGTACCCAGAGTACCATAGAGGAAAACATTACAAAGGGAAGATCTCCAGAGTCTTCAGGAAAATACCAATCAGTGCATGTATATGAGTAATCAGGTCTGGAGAAAAAAACCCCACCTGAGCAGAAGGAGCAATGCTTGAACCTCACACAGAATCAGATACCTTTTGTGTTCCCACCAGCAACAGTGGAATGATTCATAATTCCCAAGACATGTATAGTTTACTGAGAACAAAATTGCCTCAGTAGTGTGGAAAATTAGCCCTAGGCCTAAGCTGCTCTAGTCCCACTTAAAAATGACTAAAAGAAAGTCTTCAAAGGACCAAAATCTTCCCAGGTAATTTCACTGCACCCTAGTACAAACTCAGGAATATTTATAGAAACACAGTAATATCCAGTATTCAATACAGTAAAATTTACATTATCATTTAGTAAAAAATTACCAGGCATTCAAAGAAACAAAAAGCCACTATCAATAATGAGAAAAGTCCATCAACAGATACACAGAAATGACACATATAATAGAACAAGTAGAAAAGGATGTTAAAACTGTTATAACTATATTTTTCCACATCAAGAAAGTAAAGAAGAAGTTGAGCATGTTCAGAGGAGATGTGAAAGACCAGGGTTGAACTTCTAGAGGTGAAAAATGTAATGTCTGAGATGAAAAACACACTGGATGAGATGAACAACAGATTAGACACTTTAGAAGAGAAGGTTAGTAAACTTGAAGATAGCAATAGAAACTATCAAAAATGAAATTTCAAGGAAAAATGATTAAAATAAATGAGCAGAGAATCAAGTTCAACAGACTAATGTATGTGTGAATGGAATCCCTTGAAGAGGGGTGAGGGGAGAAGAAAATACATTTGAAGAAATTAATGGGTGGAAAATGTCAAATTTGATGACAACTATAAACCCAGAGATCCAAGAATACCAGTGAGCCCCAAGTGTACGTGCGTGCGTGTGCGCGCGTGTGCACACACACACGAAGAACACTACATCAAGGCAAGTCATAATCAAATTGCTTAAAACCAATGATAAAGAGATAATTTTGAAAGTATCCAGAGGGAATAAACAAAAAAGCAGCCAGAGAAAAAAGATGCATTATGTAAAGAGGAAAAAACATGAGAATAAAGGCAGACTTCTAGTCAGTAACAATGCCACTCAGGGGATAATGGAGCAACATCTTCAAAGTACTTAGGGATAGAACAATTGTCAATCTAGAATTCTGTACCCAACAAAAATATCATTCAGGGCCACCTGGGTGGCTCAGTCAGTTAAGCGTCTGACTCTTGATCTCAGCTCAGGTCTTGATTCAGGGTCGTGAGTTCAAGCCCTGTGTTGGGTTCCTTGCTGGGTGTGGAGCCTGCTTAAAAAATATTGTTCAAACATGACAGGAAAGAGTTTGAGACACATAAAAGCTTAAAGAATTTATGACTATCTGATGATCACTGTAAGGAATGATAGAGGATATCCTTTGGGCAGAAGGAAAATAATACCAGATGGAAATCTGGATTTACACAAAGAAATCAAGAGTACCAAAAATGGTAAATGTGTGGGTAAAAGTGAAACACAAAAAATATCTTGTAAATATAATCGACTACTTAAATAAAAACAATAACAATATAGTAGAAGATTTATAGCATATGTAGAAGCAAAATGCATACAAATAACACAAGAGCCAAAGGGGGAAATGGTAGTGTATTAAAATTTTTATACTACATATGAAGTGGCATAATATCATTTGACTATTTTCAGTTAAAGAGGCATACAGTGAACTGTAAAGCAATGACTAAAAATCAAAGCAATCAAAACAAAACAGTTATACTTAATAAGTCAACAAAAAAAGACAAAATAGAACAAAAATAATCAACAAGGTGAAAGAAATAAGAGGAAAGAGGGAATAAACAACAGATGGGATAAATAGAAAGCAAATAGCAAGATGGTAAATTTAAACCCAGTTCTCCAACATCCTACCAGTTGTGCGTGATGAGTTGAACAGCTCCGTGCCCCAGACAACAGCATGATATCCGCACACCAGTAAGCACTCATTACCACTCACAGGTCTTGCTGTTGGGGGAGAGCAGTGTCTGTGAGTTGGTCATGAGGAGAGGTTCCTTCTCATCGTCCTGTCACCACAGTGCTCCTGCTTTGACCCCTTCCTGAACTTCCACACCCTGTGCAGTCTGGGTTGGGGAAGAGTCTCAGTCTTTCTGTCTGCAAATGTTCCAAGTCTGTGAACTAAAGAGTCAACAAGTGTCTTCTTGTACATTTAGCTGTCACTCATAGATCCAGGAAGCTTGCTTTCTTCTCTGCAAAAAGTTTGTGGCTGCTGATGCCAGGAATGTGCTCTCTCTGTCTTCTCTTCTTATCTGCATATTTCTCAGCTGCCTTGAATCTCTGCAAATGCCTTATAGGGAGAGCTACAGGTTTTGTAGGAAGAGGGGAAGCTGCCCATTTGGGAGCCACCCATGAGATGTTCCTGATTGCATAGACATGCCATGCTTCTCGCCTCTCTGTCCAACACCCACCCCCTCCCACGTTGGCCATAGCAACTTGACTTTGCTCTTCAGGTATTACCATGCTTACCTTGGGGGACTGTGACCTATTTTACACCTCAACCAATAATGCAGTGCCTCCTTGTATAAAGTAGATGCTCAATATACATCTCTTGAAGGGATTTCATCATCCCTTCATCCCTTAGACCAGTGGCTGAGTGAGTTGCTCACTGGTCAGAAGTTCAACTGGGCCTGGGTCTGGGATGTTCTGTGCCCTAGTCTGGTGCTGCATTCATGCTGTACATGGTCTCTCACAATGGTCCAGCTCTATGATGCTGCCACTGTGCAGGGGGTGGGGGCATGTAGCTGGTTCTTGGGATGATGGCCCAGCTTTGTGCTGCAGGCCTGGAGGAACCCATCAGCTGCCTACCTTCCTCCCTCACCCAGATTTGTAGATCCTTCCAGGCTCATGTGTCAGACAGCTCCACCCCATCCTTACCTGTCCCACATTTCCTGGTTCCTTCAGACAGTTAGTGGCTGCTTGGGGACCCCGGGGTCATGGCTGCTAGTTCATGCTCTTGGCAGCTGTTTGGTAGCAATGCCCAGGCAAGAGAATCTCTTCTCTGTTGTTTTTTAAGAACACAGGGACTTCCTCCAATCTCCTGACCCCACTCTCCTGATTAGCCCCTCCCCCTTGGTGACAAGGGGCAGCTGGGAACACAGCACAAGGCTTTCTCCTGTGTGAAGAGCTTCTAGTCTGTGGCTCTTGAGTTTTCTGCTGGCATCCAGACAAGAAACTAAAGGTGAATGTACTCCAGAATCCCAAAGCATTGGCAATTTTCTCCCCTTAGTTCAGAGCACTCCCTCTGCTCCCCCCTTGCTACCCAGGGCCCCCCCCAATCCATACCATAAAATGTACAACGTCACTTTGTTCGATGAAGGATCCTGCTGAGTATTTAATCCTTATTTAACACTGATGTTTATTTTATTTTAGAGTTTAAGTTAATCAGCCTCAGGATACAAAATTAGATAAGGCAGGGATTTAGCTCCTCTGGAAAGATTCATTTAACGTCAAGCTTTCTTAACTCTTCGGCTGCAGGGGAGAAGTGTCCACATATTTCTCGGAAGAGCTGCCCAGGGGCTGGCCAGGTGGACGGCTGTGCTCCCTCCTCGCTAACCTCCCAGCCAGGGCACGGCGTGATTTGACACGGGTTTTAAAATACATGCTTTGCCATCTTAACAGTAAGAAACCCTCACAAAAGGAAAGAGAGATAACATGAAAGTAGAAGAAAGTCAAAAGGACCTACCTATAATTCCACCACCTGAAGATCACAACTCTTACCATCGGGGCATGCTTCCTTTCATACTTTATCAGCCCTTTGAAACGATTATGCAGTGTTACAAACATACAGACCTGTGTAGAGAGCAATGATATAACACTTTCATGTACCTGCCAGTTAAGCATAATGCATGGTAGCTTTATGACACATTTGCTTTGGAGTGAATTTTTGAGGACATAATACAACAATACAGCTTTTATTGATGCTTGACTTACATGCTCCTTATGTATTGCACTTTCCTCTTTACTCCATACTATTCTCAAGTCAGTGTCTACCTTTTCATGCCTGTTTTTTAACCGAGTATGCATGTGCATGAAGAACACACAGTCTTATATTTTCAGACCACAATGCTTTGAAACTAGAACTCAATCACAAGAGGAAAGTCGGAAAGAACT
>NW_027397080.1:33337121-33357574 GCF_003265705.2 Callorhinus ursinus
AGTTCTTTCCGACTTTCCTCTTGTGATTGAGTTCTAGTTTCAAAGCACTGTGGTCTGAAAATATGCAGGGAATAATCCCAATCTTTTGGTACCGGTTGAGACCTGATTTGTGACCTAGGATGTGATCAGTTCTGTACAATGTTCCATGGGCACTAGAGAAGAATGTGTATTCCGTTGCTTTGGGATGGAATGTTCTGAATATGTCTGTGAAGTCCATTTGGTCCAGTGTGTCATTTAAAGTCTTTATTTCCTTGTTGATCTTTTGCTTAGATGATCTGTCCATTTAAGTGAGGGGGGTGTCAAAGTCCCCCAGTATAATTGTATTGTTGTCAATGTATTTCTTTGCTTTTGTTATTAATTGCCTTATATAATTGGCTGCTCCCATGTTCGGGGCATAGGTATTTACAATTGTTAGATCTTCTTGTTGGATAGACCCTTTAAGTAGGATATAGTGTCCTTCCTCATCTCTTATTACAGTCTTTGTTTTAAAATCTAATTTGTATGATAGAAGGATTGCCACCCCAGCTTTCTTTTGGTGTCCATTATCATGGTAAATGGTTTTCCACCCCCTCACTTTCAATGTGGGGGTGTCTTTGGGTCTAAAATGAGTCTCTTGCAGACAGCATATTGATGGGTCTTGTTTTTTAATCCAGTCTGATAGCCTGTGTCTTTTGATTGGGGGATTGAGCCCATTTGGATTCAGGGTAACCATTGAAAGGTATGAATTTAGTGCCATGTATTGCCTTTAAGGTGACTGTTACTGTATATTGTCTGTATTCCTTTCTGGTCTATGCTGCTTTTATGGTCTCTCTTTGCTTAGAGGACCCCTTTCAATATTTCTTGGAGGGCTGGTTTCGTGTTTGCAAATTCCTTTAGTTTTTGTTTGTCCTGGAAGCTTTTTATCTCTCCTTCAATATTCAATGACAGCCTAGCTGGATATAGTTCTTGGCTGCATATTTTTCTCCTTTAGTGCTCTGAATATATCATGCCAGTCCTTTCTGGCCTGCCAGGTCTCTGTGGATAGGTCTGTTGCCAATCTAATGTTTCTACCATTATAGTTCGCATATCTCTCCTCCCGAGCTGCTTTCAAGATTTTCTCTTTGTCTCTGAGAATTGTAAGTTTTACTATTAGATATCAGGGTGTTGACCTATTTTTATTGATTTTGAGAGGGGTTCTCTGTGCCTCCTGGATTTTGATGTCTGTTTTCTTCCCCACATTAGGAAGTTCTCTGCTATAATTTGCTCCAATATACCTTCTGTCCCTGTCTCTCTTTCTTCTTCTTCTGGGATCCCAATTATTCTAATGTTGTTTCATCTTATGGTATCACTTATCTCTCGAATTCTGCTTTCATGATCCTGTAGTTTTTTATCTCTCTTTTTCTCAGCTTCTTTATTTTCCATCATTTGGTCTTCTATATCACTGATTCTCTCTTCTGCCTCATTTATCCTAGCAGTTAGTGCCCCCATTTTTGATTGCACCTCATAAATAGCCTTTTTGATTTTGACTTGGTTAGATTTTAGTTCTTTTATTTCTCCAGAAAGGGTTTCTCTAATAACTTCCATGCTTTTTTCAAGCCCAGCTAGTATCTTTAAAATCATGATTCTGAACTCTATGTCCGACATTGTACTAATGTAAGTATTGAGTAGGTCCCTGGCAGACGGTACTACCTTTTTTTCTTTTTGCTGAGGTGATTTTTTTCTTCTTGTCATTTTGTCCAGAGGAGAATAGATGAATGAGACAACAAAATGCTAACAGGTTAACAACATCCCCAGCAAATATACCCTAAACAAATCAGAAAAGACCTGAAACCAGGGGAAAGAAAGGGAAAGAAAGAAAAAAGAAAGAGAAAAAAAAGAAAAAGAAAAAGATAAAAGCAAACAGAAACAGAACAAAACAAAACAAAAAAAATATGATCAAATATGATCAGGCTAGTGCTTAGATCAGTGCCACACACTAGATTTTGGGTGTATTTTGGTCTGTTAGAAGAAAGTGTCTCCTAAAATTTTAAGGAAAGAAAGACTTATATATGTACAAAATAAGGGTTGATACAATGAAGGCATGGAAGATGACTGTAAAGATGAAAATTATAAAAGATTTTATAAAAGGAATTGATAAGATAAGAAGTTGTTTGAAAAAAGAAAGAAGAAGATTTAAAAGAAAAAGAAAAAAAAGAGAATGTGATCAAGCAGGAGACTAGAACAAAGCCATACACTAGTGGTTTAGTGTATATTTTGATCTGTTAGAAGAAACTGTATCTCAAAATTTTAACGAGAGGACAACTTATATATATATATGCCAAAAATAAGGGTATCTACTATGAAGGGATAGAATATGACTCTAAAACTGGAAAATAAAAACATTTTTTTTCAAAAAGGGATTGATAAGATGTTGGTTGAAGAAGGGAAAAAGAAAAATTAAAAAAAAACAGTTAAAAAATTAACTTTGAAAAACTAATGAACCATGGTAAAAAAGCCATGAATTCTATATGCAGTATTCCCCTAGCGCTGGAGTTCTCCCATTCTCCTTGATCGGTAAACTTGGTCTTGGCTGGCTGTTCGTGCTGATCTTCTGGGGGAGGGGCCTGTTGCCGTCGTTCCCAAATGTCTTTGCCGGAGGCAGAATTGTCCTGTCCTTGCCGGTCCGGGCTAAGCAATCTGCTCGGGTTTGCTCTTGCGAGCTTTTGTTCCCTGCAAGCTTTCCGTACAGCTTTGGAGGACAGGAGTGAAAATGGCGGCCTCCCAATCTCTGCCCCAGAGGAGCCGAGAACTTGGGGCCCCGCCTTTCAGAGCGCCCCCAGAGAAAAGCAGTCAGTCACTCTCGTGTCCTGGTCTCCGGCTGCACTCCGCGCTCACCCGGCTTGTGACAGAGGGTGTCTATCTCTGGCACCCGACTTGGTGTGGAGTCTCCAAACCAGCAGATCCCTGCAGTGCGCTCCCGTGCCATTCCTCTTGGGGGAGGAAGGGGAGTCTCCTCGGATCTGCCACTTGTTGGGTTCCTGCTTCCAGTAAGTGGTCGCTTCTCTGTTCAGAGAGTTGTTGCTACTCTCCTCTTCGATCTCCTGTTGAGTTCGTAGGTGTTCAGAATGGTTTGATCCCTATTCAGCTGAATTCCTGAGACCAGACGAAATCCAGGTCTCCTACTTCTCCGCCATCTAGCTCCCTTGTAAGACTGTCTTTTAATCTCAATGTTATTTAGTAATGTGCTAATCAATGCAATCTCCTCAGGTTACCGCCTGGCCAGAGTGGATCTGCAAGTACTTCTTAACCAGTGGGCCTCTCTGTTTTCCTGTCCACATCAAGAGTTTCGGCTAAATCCTTTTTTATTTTTTAAAAGATTTTATTTTAAGCAATCTCTACACCCAACGTGCAGCTCGAACTCACAACCCACAGATCAAGAGTCACATGTTCTAACAACTAAGCCAGCCAGGTGCCTCAGGAGTTTCTGTTAAATCATTCAACAGAACCACAGGAAGGTGCCCCAGTGTGAGTGGGCTTCCTGGCCCCCTTCGGACCTGCTCTGTGCCTCCACTGCTGACCCACTGCCCTCTTCTTCCCACCCTCCACACCCCATGAGAGGCACTGGGATGGATGACAATTGCATAAATTTGGAAATCAGCCCTGGGCACCTTTCTCACAAGCTGAATGAAACTGGGGAACTTGAGATTCTTTGCTCGATAATTAGCCTAGGATGAGGATAAATCCTGAAGGAAGAGATAACTAAGGATTTACCCAATTTCTCATCCTGAGTCCATCTTTCAGGATCATAATCTTGAAGGATCACAAATACATATTCTTCAGGAGCCAGAAGGTCACATAAATGAGTGAATTGAACCTGCTGTGATTCAATACATAGTTGTGGAAAAGTGGGTAATATGGCTAACTACAAAATATTTGGGCTCAATTTCAGTGTTGGACAACTATTTGAGACCCCTGGTAGACAGGGATGGGGAGGCTGACCCCCTCAGGGATGTTGTACAAGACTATGAGACCTAAGTCATGAACCTGGCAATGAGGATCAGCACTCTCCATGCAATGTGGGGTTGATTGAGTATATAAGGGTGGACAGCCACAAACATTTTGGCTGAGGGCTGTGTTTGTGAAGCTGAAGCCATGGTCCATTCCTGGACTGACATTTTGATTGGCAGACCACACATAGATCTCTGAGTGCTCTGAGAAGTGAACATTGAACAGTGTGACTCGTGGCAGAGGCTGAACTATCTAAACAGGCCCTAGGCAGGACAGCCTGGGCACAGAAAAGCAATAGACAAGGAGCCTGTGGTCTGTGGCTTTCTTTCTCTCCCGCTGTGTCTCTGACCAATGTGCTCTGATCTCAAACACGCTGTGTGGTAGCAAGATGTACTCTAGAATCAAGAAGAAAAAGAAAGCCTGAGGAGTCCTATAACATTAAGAAAATGAGATCTTCCATAAAGAAAGCACCAGGCCCAGATGGTTGTATGGATGAGTTTTGCAAATTTTCAAAGAACTGATGATTCTAATCATGTGCCAAATAACTGTAGCTGGAATATTACCACTGATTTTTCACGAGCCACAGTTCCAAAATCTGTAAGTGTGAAGGCTGATTGCATATGTGTTGGAAAATCCTCGGATGTTGTGGGGTTCTTTGGGGTTTTAGTGTTAAGAAAGAGAGGTCTTGCCTGCGTTAACTTTGCATTTATTAACAGTTACCAGTTCCTGGAGATTCTTTATGCGTTTATATACACCCCTATTTTATAGGCATAGAGACACATTATACACATTTTTCTGCATCTGGCGTTTTTACCTTAGAACATTTGGCATTATTTTTGAGTGTCTTTTCTTTATTTATTCTTTAAAAAAATTAGCTGCAAAGTATTCTGGGTGCAAATACATACTGCAATTTAAATGACCTGGCTTCTGTTGAAGAACATTGAGGTGATCTCCAGATTTTTGTTCATTAAAACAATGGTGTAATGATTAGTCTTACTCATCTGTGATTTCAGAAATGAGGAGTGTGTCTGTAGGGTAAGTTTCTGGAAGTGAAATTGCTGAATCAGATACGTTCATTTGGAGTTTTGATAGACGTTTTTCAATCAGAATCAATAAAACTCTACCAATTCATAGTTCTAGCAGCAGTCTTTGAGTACTACTGTAACTACTTCAATGATGTTTTATCAAATTTTTGATCTTTTCCAAGCTGATGGGTGAAAAATACTATCTCGTGATTTTATTTTGCTTTCCTCTTATTGTGAGTGAGGTTGGTCATATTTTTATACATTTGAGAGTCATTTAAAGTGCCTTTTCTGTGAGCTATGATTTTCTATTGGGCTTTTCCCTTTATCCAGTTTTATAGGAACTCTTTATCTAATACAGAAGTTAAGTCTTTATATTAAGGAATTATAGGTATCTTTGTGGTTTATCCCTAGGGAACAAAACAAAACAACACTCTGTTTATGGCAGCTTTTCCCCAGTAGAAAAGTTTCACTTTTATGTGGTTGTTTTAGCATTTTTTCTTTTGTGGCTCCTAGATTTTGTGTCTTTGTTAGAAGGTCCTTTCCTCATTGTGAGATTGCTTTTTTTTTTTTTTAAACCATGGTCATCAAATCCTTTAATGGTTTCCTTCCTTCCTTCCTTCCTTCCTCCCTCCCTCCCTCCCTCCCTTCCTCTCTTCCTTCCTCTCTTCCTCCTTTCTCTCTCTGCCTTCTTTCTTTTCCCTTCATTGAAATCTTTGACCCATCTGTTACTTTCTTTGCTATAAGGTAGGAGGTAAGAATCCAACTTTCTTATTTTTTTCAGATGGTTCCTGAGTTAATATTTCTACAATGCAAATCAGGTAGAGCTACTACAGACATTTTGTACTCACCTCCCACTACCAGGGCATCAAGCTGACTCCTACCCCTGCCACTTTGGCTCTAGCTCAACCTTCACACTCCTGCTGCCTGAGAAGTAACACATGTGCTTCTACCAGTGTCTCTCCTTCCTTTCCATCTAGGGGGTTGGGTACTGGGATGCAGGGTGGGGTTAGCAGGGAGCAGGGCAGATGCATAAATGCACCAGGAAACCAGACCCTTGGAATATGTATTTCCTGTGCAGAACACAGACATAGGCTGCCATGTGGGGACATGTCTTGGAAGGGCTTGGCCAGGTGGCTTCTCCCCCTCCCTCCTCCTCCCCTTCCTGGGAATGCTTTCTCCCTCTCTCTCTCTCTCTGGCTTTTGCATGTTCTTTGTTCACTGCCAGGGCAGCGCCAGTAAACTTTGCCCAGAGGATCAGGGAAGGCATCCAGCTTCTTGATATTTACCAAGTGGAATGACCCTAATACCAAACCAAAACACCCACCAATTAGATTTCAAATTATGCTTTGAGCACTCTGTCAATGTTGGGTAAGATCTTCCTCATTGTAATCAAGAGATTGGTGTCCATCCATTTATCCTCCTGCTCCTTGGACGCTGGCTGTGAAGCCTGCTGATGTTCGGTGGAGCTCCCTGGTCCTGATGCCCTCTGTGCCCCCCCTCCCCGTATCCTAGCAACGCTTCCCAGCGGCCTCCCTGCATCGTGCACTCAGGTGGTGTTTCTGGAGCAGGTCCCTGCCAGAGATTTATCTTGGCGGAAGAAGGGTGAGTGTTATCCAGACGCCAGACAGGCTGTATGAGCCGCAGAGATCAGATGAGCTGGGGTGCATCTCCTTGTGTCCTATAGCCTGGATGCACCCCAAGTCATCTCTACCCTGCAGCCAGTAGGGTATGGTGAATTCAGACGGCACATTCTTCCTCTTATTTCTCCAGCCTGGGTCACATTAATCATTTTCTCAGGGCCCCACAGATATGTCAGTTCATTTTGGTTCACGCCTTTTCGAGTGCTAGATTTGGAGGTGAGGATGTGCAGGAGGTGGTGCTCAGAGGCCCTGTTCTCCAGCAGACTCGACTGCTGGCCCGCTGGTTGCCCTTAGACATGGACCTGACCCCTGAGCCTCAGTTTCCTCCTCCACAAAATGGGGATGCTTTTAGCACCCATGCATTACGGGTGTCATGACAGCTGAGTGTTGTGATATGGAAAGGTGCTTAGACTGATCCCCCGTTTCACATTAGCGATAATTTACTGTTCTCGCTGGTCTGAGGTATCAACTATAACAAGCTTCCACCTAGTTATCTTTAGTGTTTTAGAGAAGGGCAGAGGGTCAGGATTCCCTGGGAAGGGAAGGACATGCACATCTGCAAACAGTGAGTTTGGGGTCAGAATGACCTGGGTTCAAATTCTGCCCCGCCACTTGCCTGCTGAGTGACCTGGGACAGGTTACCTAACTTCTCTGAACTTCAGTTTCTTTACATGCAAAGAAGGGATTAGAATGCCTGCTTGCAGGGTTGTTGTCAAGGTCCTCATCATGGTCCCCCTTGGCATGGCTCTCCTCTGCAGAGACGGCTCGTTGTTCAGGGCTCACACAGACCTTATCGCTTCTTAGTCACGGTCCCGATTTCCCATCATCTAGAACCAGCCCTCTTGCATGCACCTGACCCCCAAATCCTCTCCTCTGGGGACCACTGGGGAAATTGAGTCTCCACCCACAAGGGACTTCCTGACTTGGGGTCACTCTGGCTTTTATGACTTTCACGACAGGATGCTTCTTCCTCCACCTCTGGTTCCTCAGCTGCCCAGCAGGCAGAGCTCTGGGCTAGTCTGGCCCATTTCTACACCAGTTTGGCCTGCTAACACCTTGGCACTCCTCCAGGTGCAGGTGTGCAGCTGGGAATGCCCTCTCTGTCAACTTGAATGTCACACGTCCCCAGCCCACGTCCCGCCCGGACAGCCCTGACCCTCCTCCGCCCTCCTTTTCCTGCCCTCCGGAGCCTGGACAGGGTGGGCTCCCCCCCCCCCCGGGTGCTGAAGAGCCCCCCATGCTAAGTGCATTTCCTGCATCCTTCCAGAGTCACCCTTGCCCCACTTCACCGAAGAGGAAACTGGAGGAGGTCAGAGTTCAGCCGACCCTTTAACAAGCCGGGTTTGGACCCGAGTCTGTTATGACCCCCAGGTCGCTGAGCCACTTGTAATGATTTACCCCTGCAGCCCGACCCCGCCCGTCCTGTCTTGCCTCCTCTGAGAGCCTGGTGGGGGCCAGCAGGGAGGCCCTGTGTGGTGTCCTTGACCGGGACACGGTCTCCAGGGAGGTGGGGTGCCATGTGCGACAAGGGTGTCTGCACCTCCAGCTCCAATTACTCCTGCCGTTTCTCCCTCTTTCACCCACCGAGGACCCCAGATTGCACCCCTGAGCCTGCCCAGGTTTGTGGCTCTCGTGCCCTCTTTGACCTTGAGCTGGGGCTGGGCTGGCATGTATGGTGGCTGCTCTAGGCTGGCTGAGGACTCTGTGATGGGAAAGGTGACCCCGAGCTGTCCCGAGCCTTCCCATCTTCCCGCAGGCTGAGCTGGCTGTCAGATTAATGGTGTGTGTGCAGAGCAGAGATACACATCACTCCCAGTGCAGCCAGTTGCCACCTCTGTCAGAGACAAATGTCCCTGTCCTAGGCTCCGGGAGCCCAGAGCTCCAGCTCAGGCAGAACGCAGGGACCCTTAAGCCTTTGGGCCCCCACACAAGTGCCTCTTTCCCCGTCTGGGCCGAGTGTGGAGGGCGTGCATCTGTCCTGCCATCCCTCCTTCCTAAAGGCAATTACATCTGGCCAAACAAACCCCAGCCTCCAGCTTGGGTTAATTACTGACTTCTCCAGGCATGAAGATGTTTTTCTATTTTTTACTGCTTGGATGCTCTGGAGAGTTTATTGATTACCTGATTCATCCGGACTGAAGATACAGCTTCAGCCTGGGGCAAAGTGAGGAAGGCAGGAACCGAGGTGGGTTCTGGGCGCTGTCCCTCAGCCAGCGCTGTGGCCCATCAGGTCATCAGGGAAAGGGGTCTCCTGCAGCCCTCTCTTGCCCAGGAGAGGCGGGAGAGTGCAGCCGAGGCATGCAGGGGCTGGGCGTGGGCGCCCGGGTCGAATCCAGTGGAGTCACCTTGGAGGTCGGCCCCCCACTTCTCCCTGGTGCATGGCTTCCCAGCTGCTGTCCTGGGTACCTTATATGTGTTTACTCAGATAAACCTCACAAGTCCCTCCTGGGGGAGAAAGTGCCATCATCCCCACTTGACAGAGAAAGAAGTAGGTTCTAGAGACCCCTTGCTCACAGAAGGGTGAGGCTAGCACCCACCTTCCGGGTGACGGTGAATTAAGTGAATATCATCCTGTGCCCAGCGTGCAGGGAGCGCTGGGAGTGTGAGCTACGGTCAGTCTGTGTACCTGCATTTTAAGGAGGCTCCGGGGTGGGGCCATACCGGAGGAAGCTGGGACTCCAGGTACGGTCAAAGTCATGGTTTTCGGCAAGGCTCTTCCTCCAGGGATCCCACTTAGCTTACATCCTCCTTGCCTTCTTTGCTACAGCCCTCGTCAGACGCGCTCTGTACTGGTGGACTGATGGCATTTGGGGAGCACTGGCTGATTTGGAGGGAGGTCTCCAGGGAGATGCCCAGGCTCTGGCCTTGGCACTCTTGGGAGAACAGATCTTCTTTGGCAACTTGGTTGTCAAATACCAGTGCTCATCCCTGGAGAGCTCCTTCTAAGAGCTGAGTCTGGTCTAAACGCTCCCTGGTTAATGAACCCTCCACATGTGTCCCTCGTTTTCCTCACACAACCCTATGAAGGAGGGTTCACCTCCCCCTTTACAGCCAGGGAAACCGAGGCACAGAAAAGCCAAGTAACTTGCTTTGGGCCACATATTTCCTGATGCAGGTGTCAGGATTCTAACGCAGGTGGTCTGGCCCGACTGGTCCGCATTCCCAGCCCCCCTCCCTCACGGCCTCCTGCCATAGCTCAAAGCAGGGAGAGAATTTCAGGTGATGGAACCAGGATTTAAAACAGCCCTGACAGTCTCAAGTGATAGAATTGATCCTAACAGGAAGAGACTTAACAGGGTAACATGTAAGGTCGTGAGCCTGGGTCCCCGAGCCAACGGCACGCTGGGGTGGCGGAGGCTCCCTGTGCCAGACGGGAGCGCAGGTGTGAGTTCCCCGGGGGGCCGGTGGTGCCGGTGCTGACACCATGCGGTTTTAGTTGTGTTTATAGACTAGTGTCCAGAGAAAGGCGGAGCAATATCCGATGAGTCCTCGCTGTACTGGTCAGGCCATGTGCTAAAAAGGAGGAGTATGGAGCTGGGGTGTGTCCAGAGGAGTCTGGCCAGGTAGGGGAGTTGGGGGAGAAGTGGTTCAGAATTGCGGGGTAAAACTCACAGGGTGGGCCCAGCACGGCTTCTCATGAGCTTCCTAACCTTACACCTTGGGGTTGGCAAATTACAGTCCTAGGGCCAGATCTGACCCATTGTCTGTTTTTTTGTAAATAAATTTTATTGGAACGCAGCCTTGCCCATTCACTGGCGCGTTGTCTCTGGCTTGCTTTTAAGCTGCCAGGGGCCGATCTGATTAATTGCAACCGAGACCACATGCCCTGGAAAGCCTAACACACTTACTCTCCAGCCCTTTCTAGGAACATCTGTTTGCTGGGCCTGGAGGACACAGATCTCTCCACTGCTGGAGCGCCCCAAGCTCTCCTTGCCCCAGGCGTTCCTGGCGCCATTTCTCGGAGGCTTGGGATTCTCTGACCCCGATTCTCACCTGGCTGGTCTGGCTCTGTCCCAATAAGCCCCCTCCAGCTCCTAGGCTGGCCCCACTTAGGGATGCATGCTGTAATGTTAGAGATGGTCCCAAGGACCACCCTCACATCTGATGCTTGAGAGCTCACTGGGCCTTGCAGACCTCTCTTGGGTATGCTTTAAAACAGCACAGAGATGCACATTAAAATCACCCCAGGGAAGAGATGAATGGTCCAGAGTCCAGGGACATTCCAGGAGCTCCCACTGGTGGTGTGGACAGCACTAACTCCTTCTAGGCGTGATGTGATGCGTGACCATAACACACGGGTTGCTGCTGACCCAGGAAGCTCCCCCGAACCTTGGTGTCCAGTGTCCTTAATGGGGCACACCCAGGCACATAGACCTGGTCGGTTACCCACATGGCTGACTTCCAGCCCCTGCTGAGGTTGAGCTGATACCCTGCAACCCAAATAAATCGCATTGTTAGACTGTGTGGTGGCCAAGGCCCCCGCGTGGACAAGGGCACTCTTACCTTAGGGATCACCTCCCAGGAGCACAGGGCAAAGGGCAAAGGTTAAATTCTTACCGCACACACTTCACACCCTCCAGCTCCAGCTTGTCACGCTCCCCCTGCCCCCCGTCTGGTTGATTCTGTCTTCATCTGTCTCCTGGTCCAGCGCCTCCCTCAAGGTCTCCCTCTTCTACTTGACCAGAGCCTTCATCCCCTCCTGCTTGGGGTTCCTGCGCCAGTCTGCTGACTCATGAGCCTTGCCTTCTTCCTGACTCCATCCCCTGAACCATGGAGTTCCAGTGGGGCGTGCCATTCCTGGGGATCACGCCGTTCTACAGTAGCCCCTGGACTGCACTGTCCCCCCTTCCTAGCTGGCCAGGGCGGCCTTTACACCAGCTACCCTGGCCCAGGGCCCAGCTGCCCCTTCCTCCTCTTCAGACTGTCTTATCAAGGTCTGCAGCCCATGTTGCATTTGCAGATGATGCCAGGTCTGCGCGGTCATACCGAGGGCTCACGCGCAGTCCATCCTTGGGGGACCACAGCACCCTTCCGCAGGGTTGTAGGCCCCAGGAGGGCGGGGACATCGCTGTCTTGCTCACCGTGGCTTCTGGGCTGGAGGGGTTCCTGGCACAGCTGGGGGTGGGGGGGCCGGAAGGCCTGATGCATCTGCAAGTGCCGGAGCCAGGAGCTAACTCCGCAGAGGAGAGGCCACAGTGCAGCGGGAATGTGGATCCCCTCACTGGGGACTCTGACCCATGTCCCTCACCTCTTGGGGCCTCAGGGTCTTTTTCGACTACACGAGGGCTGTGGACCAGAGGAGCCCTTCAGATAAGCTGCCCGTGTGAGCAGGAACGGAGCCCCGCCGTGCGGGTGGCGGCAGTCCGGTCCTGCCCTGTGGAGTCCTGGGTGTGTCCGGGTGCTACGGGGGCCCGGGCAGCAGGATGTCCTGGCAGGGGGTCGGCTGCCCTGAACGTCCTCTCCCGAGGCGGATGCCGCTCTTGTGTAGCTTGAGCCTGCGTGGACAAGTTCCAGGAGGCAGTGGAAGGCAACAACAGTGAGTGGGTGGGGAGGGAACCCACGGGCTGTGACAAGTGCTGGCCTGGCCACGCCCAGACGTCCCACACCAGAGCACATCCGCCCCTCCTGTCACAGTCTGCGCTGGCTCGACACGGCTCAGCGGGCTCTCCTGAGCAGTGTGCCTGCCGGGAGTCTTGATTTTGGCTGCTGTTCTTGTTCTCTGTCCCCAAAGAGAACTTGGGGCCAGGCAGAGCGGGGGACACGTGGTGGAGGTGGGGGGAGGGGCATCTTCTCTGGCAACTGCAAAGCTGGATTGGATGTTCTTGAATGGGGAGGTGTCCTCACTGCCTGCCGTTAGGCCTAAGGGAACCCTAACTCCGACAGGGTATCAGCAAATGCCAGGTGGCTGTAAGGGCCCTTGGGTACCCCCTGCATCCCGGCGCCAGTGTCCTTGGGGCGAGGTCACGAGGCTGCTTCCTCCTCTGGCTCAGGGTGCAGGGGCTCCTTTCCTGCCTATTTTGCCAGCTACTTGAAGGCAGGGTCCTCGGGCCTCCTCCGGGGGCAGGACCCAGGATCTGCTGTGGACTTGTCCCGCTTGAATCCCCAGGAAACTGCAGACGTGCCGTCCGTGCACCTTCTCTCTCCCAGCTTCGCCATCAGATTGAGTTACTTTGACCTGTTCCTTACTCAACGCTGCAGACCCATGGTGCCATGGAAGCGGGCACCCAGCACTGGGGCTGGGCGCACCCCAGGCACCTGGCAGTGGTTGCTGACTGAGGAGGGAAGGAAGCTGAGGCCGTAGCCTCACACCCCGAATTCCCACATGCGGAGTGGTCTGGGAGCCCAGCTGTGCCGGGCCGGCTGCCGGGATGGGGCAGAGGGACGTTCCATGGTGCCCCCACATCCCGGGGCTGCCCGTGCATGCCTCTGCCGGCGCGGTCTGCCACTTCTGAGCAGAGTCTGCCTTCTGCTCCCACCTCCTTGTTTCTGCCCTTGTTTGGCCTGTTAACCTAAACCCCTCATTCTGCCGCTGCTTGCTATGTGGACCTCAGAGTCTGGGTGTTCAGCATCCCAGCCTATGTCCCAAACTCAGTGAAACCTGCTTTGATTGGTCAAAGGAGGGGGCAAGTGCCCCAAGATGATGCCTCATGTACCAGAGAGAAGCTGAAAGCACATCTTGGATTGAAACCATTTCTGAGTCTTTTTTAAAAAAAGACTTTACTCTTTAGAGCGGGTTTTGGGTTATAAAAAAATTGCACAGAAAGTACCAAGAGTTCTCATGTGCCTTCTCCCCCCTTCCACCTGCCAGTTTCCCCTGATATCAGCATTCTGCACGGCTGTTGGATACCTGTGACATCAAGGCATTGCTAGGAACTAAAGTCTGAACCCACATTTTCGGTTTGGGTCAGTCTTTGTGCTACAGTTTGCTGGTCTTTCTATCCTGACCGCGGGAGCAAGACAGGTCTGGGGGCGGGAAGGCAAAGTTGGGCTGTGTGCAGTGGGAACCCTCCACGCACCCAGAAGCACTTTTCCGTGTCCACCCACAAGCAAGGTTCAGTGCGGTCTGTGACCAGGCAGAAGACTCGCTGCCCTCTGGGCCTGAGTCCCGTCGGAAGTGGCCTGCAGTCCGGGCTCTGCAGTGGTGCCCGGCAGCCCACGGAACTTAACATTCCACTGGTGGTTCTGCAGTCTACATACCCGAGCGGCAGACGGCCCAGCGCTTGGCCAGCAGGGCACAGCTGTGGGCCCGCGGACACCCATCCCAGGAACCAGCCCTGAGCTGGGGGGCCAGCATGCTGGGGGAGCAGTCTTACAGTGGGCCCTGCACGCCATGTGGCTGCTCGGCCCCTCTCCTCGCTGGCTCCTGTGACATCTCCAGACCTTTGGGCTCAAACCCTGGTTCTGAAAGATGCCAGGGCACTCTCAGCTGTCTTGAAGAGGGCACAATCCATCACAACAGAGTCGGTTCCAATTTACTTTCAAAATGTGCCCCACAATCTCTGGAAGCGGGAAGGCAGGTGGTGATGGGACGAGGCCGACACACCTGGGCTGGTGGTGGCGGCGAGGGAAGGAGGACGGACCGGGGCTCTGGACAAGGACATATTCCACAGCAAAGAAAATAGCAGAGGCCCTTACATGTGCGAGAAGTGAGTGACCTCATCCTTAGTATCAACCCCCTGCCCCCACCCCGAAACAAGCCTGTTTTAATCTACTGGATGGACAAAGATGGTAAGGAAATAATTGTTTCTATGGTGGGAATGTAAACCGGAATAACCTTTTATTTATTTATTATTATTATTTTTTTAAGATTTTATTTATTTATTTGACAGAGAGAGACACAGCGAGAGAGGGAAGAACACAAGCAGGGGGAGTGGGAGAGGGAGAAGCAGACCTCCCTCTGAGCAGGGAGCCCTATGCAGGGCTCGATCCCAGGACCCTGGGATCATGACCTGAACCGAAGGCAGACGCTTAACGACTCAGCCACCCAGGCGCCCCAGAATAGCCTTTTTCGAAGGGAGGGCAATTGACTGACCTCTCTGAAAATTTAAGATGCACACATCCTTTGTTTCAGCAAATCCAAGCACAGGATCTGATCTTTCAGACGTATTTGCACATGTGCACGAAGATGCATGCATGAGAATATGCACTGGGGAAAGGAATAGGAAGATCCAGAGGTCCACCAGCAGGGGCCGGATGCATCCCTTATGGTGCATCCCTGCAATGGAGCCCTCTGGAGCCCTTAGAGAAGGAGGCGTATGCATCTGGGACAATCTTCAGGACACAGCACGAGACAGCTACAACCCAGACCCTGGGAGCTAACAGGTGTTGCTTTTGTACTGAAGATGGACATATGTGCACACAGATACACGTACGGGCACATGACTTCTCTAGAAGAATACACGAGAAATTTCCTTATCATATTGAACCTTTGTCTCCTTTGGCATTCTCTCCCTTGTGCATGTACCACTCATTCAAAATTAATAACAAGACAGCCTGCCCATCCATGCTCCTTTGTGACAAACCCCCCCACCCCCCCCCATATTCCAAAAGGCCTTCCTGGTTGGAGACCGCTCCTCCTCTTAAGTCTCAGCAGCCGAGAAGATGTCATACACGTTTTACTGTGTGGTTTGCCCTCTGCAAATAACCAGATTTCTTTCCTTTAATTTAAAAGGTTTCCATGTGAAGTGTGGGGCTCTGTTCCTTCCCTCCCCAGGGGTACTGATGCTTCACCTAAGGACAGGGACTCTCTCTGCTTTGTTTATTGCTCCATCTGTAGGTCCTTGAAGGACGTCTAACGCAGAGCAGGTGTGCAACGAGGACTTGAATCAGGAATGTGTTCCCCTAAGCAGTTTGTCTCACTCCTGATCCCCTGCCTGGCTGAGGGTCGAACACCTTCTCCCGTTACCTGAGATCCTTGTCTGGGCTTTTGGAGCAGAGCCTCCCCGACCGATGAGACATTGGCTGAGGTCCTAGTTGAGAATAAGGGAAGTCGGAACAGAAACAGAGAAACTAGCGAATAAGAGCGTGGTCATGAGTCCGCCCCCGTGTTTTAATAAGGATCTGGGAGGTGAAATCCAACAGCTGATTCCCTCTTTGGACTCGCCATATTTAAATGAGCCCCGAGAAATTGTGCTGCGTTTCGCAAACCTTTGAGCTATTTGCTTCGTTAGTCTTGTTACAGCAGTGACAGGCGAAGTTGGCTCAGACAGAGGCCTGCGCCTTTGTGCTCTGCAGGAGCTGCACGTGGGGGTGACCAGCCTGTGGTGGGGCTCTCCAGGCCTCCACCTCGGGAGCCTCCTCCGTCTCACCGGAGCCTTGGGGGTGGATGTGTTTGGCACATCCATCAACATTGCCTGGTGTTAGATCACGTTTGCAGAGCTTTGGATGTCCATCAAAACAGATGTTCTTCAATCTCAAACTTCAACCTGAGATTTAAAAATGATTTCCCCCTGAACGTGACCTGCCCAGTGGACGGGTCTTAATTGTCCTGGAGCCCCAGGAAGTGTGTGTGTGGGGGTGGGGAAACTGTTTTCTGATTGGCTGGGCCAGCTGTCAATCACTGTGTGTTGGCCTCTGAGCTGGGCTGGGGACCCCAAGGGCGCCCTGGCTTTTCTGTAACGGACGGACAGTACCCACCACCGGGCCTTGTTCGGTTCTCTGGGTCTTGGGAGGGGGTTTTGAGTTCTCTGGCGGGGGCGTGCCTTGTTATATCTTAAGCCCTTTTCTGTGCTGGTGGAAACCCAGCCCTCAGTGGACAGTGTTTCCTACAGTTGTTCAAACCCAGGACCCTTGGGGCAAACGTAAGGGGCTCGTGGGCATCCCACTCCCACCCGGAGCGTTCCCTCCCGAGGTCGGGGCCCTCGCGGGGAACCCCGCTCCCTTCCGTGTTTCTTTGCAGGCTAAGAGGACTTGGTTGAGTGATGTTTACTCTCAGTACTTGACTACGAGGAACAAGCGAGTGGATTTTTCTCAGAATGTAAATTACGCTGCTGCCTAAGCTGTCCAATCTCCACCTGCCCCCTTCGTTCCGGACTTGAGAGTCAGTTCAGCTTCCTGAAAGAAACTCCCTGTGGGTCAGGCCCCGCGATACCTTCTCAGTTCGGCTTGCGCTTCTCATAGGACCGATCCCAAATCATATGGATGTGTGCGGGTTTGTTTCCCGCCGTCGCCCTGGGGTCGCCTGTTTTCCGGGTACCGCGCGGCACGTGGCGCGCACAGCTCCAGGGCGGGGGGACTGACTGGTGCGCACCCTCCCCTGCGCCGCGCTCTGTGTGAGCGTTGCAGGGTGCCTGGTTCCTGGTAGATGCTGATGCGCTTGGACTGAGTGCCTGATTCTAGTCCTTTCTTGCGGCTGTCCTAACCAGTAAGCATGAACAGGGTGTGGGCCTAAAACAACAAAAATGCATTGTCTCACAGTTCTGGAGGTCAGAAGTTTGAACTCAAGGTATGGACGATCATGCTCGAGCTGAAGGCCCCAGGGGAGGATCCTTCCTCCTCCTCCTGCTTGTGTTGGAGTGGGGGGAACCACGATGATCTGAGGCTGGTGGAGGCCCCCTTCATCCTTACAGGGCCTCCTCCCTCCATCTGTGTGCAGACTTCCCTCTTCTCCTAAGGACACCCATCACTGGATCAGGCCCAAATTCATCTTATCTCCATAGAATCTGCAAAAACTCTATGTCTAAATAAAGGCACACACACAGGTACCAGGGTTAGGACTTGAACAAATCTGGGGACACAATTCCACTCACGATACTGATAGACACAGAAGTGACAAAAAGAGGGAGGCCTGGTTTTGCAAGCAGGCAGCTGCAGGATTTTGAAAGGAAGGAGTGGGTGGCAGGCAGGGCAGGGCTCACACAGGGCTTTCCGCTGCTCATCTGACAGTGAAGGTGTCCGGGATTCACTGAGTGCCGGCCGGTGTCCAGCACGGAGCTGCCTATTTTAGGAGCATCTTCTTGGCTAATCCCCATGGTGGCTTTGCAGTGGAGTCACTCATCCACCTGCCTCCTTACCCAAAGCTCCCTGGTGAGCAGTCTCTTCTCCTTGCCCCCTTCACTTCCAAAGCCACAGGTCCCGGAAAACCGCTGTTGTGGGGTCTCCTGTCTCTGCCTCGTCCTCCGGAATCATCACCACTTTGCTGAGTGCGCTGCCTCCTCGTAAATCTTGCAACCCTCAGATTACATTTCTGTCATCTGCCCATTCATTTTAGTATCTGCCGATAAAGAGAAGGTCAAAGTCAGTAATCCCAGATTTCAGAAGCATTTATTCATTGCTGATAAATAGAAATCCTTTCTCTGAAACGGCAAAATGATAACATTAAAATGAGGGGAAAAAATGTTGTCAGAACATTCTTGAGAGCACCGTAACCTTTCCATCTGAACTGCTCTCTGGTGAGCAAATCAAATGACACAATTATGTCTTCCTTGAACTTTAGCAGCTTTGAGTCTTAATGCGGTAGATTTGGCTTAAAAGAAAGAACAGCTTTCTAGTGGTTAGCACCCCCTGAGCGCAGTAAGTGTCCTGGGGAGGCTGCGTGTCCCCCCCGCCCCCCTGCACAGCCTGGAGGCTCCCAGCTCTTGCAGCGACCGTGAGGGTAACAGAGGAGGGGGCAACAGGCAAGAGCCCAAATATCCACCAAATGGCTCCGAGGATTTATTTCAGTCTCAACCTTCAGCAGATTAGCCCACGACTTGGGTTGATTTACCACTTCTTTCATTCATTTGACAACTACATTTTCAGAACACGCTCCTCTTTAGTTTTTGAGGTATCCTTGATATATACAAAAAACTGCACACTTTTGGGGTGTATGTTGTGACGAGTTTGACATATGCAAGCACCTGTGATACGTCAAGGCACTAAACATATGTATTCATCACCTCTGAAGATGTCCTTGTGTTTGTGTGGGTGTGGTTTTGAAAAGAATGTAACATGAGATCCACCCTCTTCATGTATTTTAAAACACATAATACAATATTGTTAAATGTAGGTATTCTGTGTGCCAAGCATGGGACTAGGTGATGGGGGTGCAAACATGGTGTCAGCTCGCAAGAAGCTTCTGGAATCTAGGTGCATGATTGGGGTCCATAGGGAGGTGTGGAGCTGTGGGTCAGAGGTAGCCCTTGGACCTTGTCTGGGGGCATCGCTTATCTGATTCACAGATGCAGCAGCCCTCACTGATAAAGTCACTGTCACTGACACAGTGACCCCCACGGATGCTTCAGACTCTCGGGATCCTGCTCTGTCTCAGCTCCATCACCTGCAGATGGAGTGAAGGGGTCATGCAGGAGCAGCATCAGGGCCCAGACCTGTTCAGACTCATCAAGGATGGCAAGGTCCCAAATGGCCACTCCCCACCCACAGATAGAGTCCCTGCTACATTGCTTTAACCGTATTTTTAAAATGCGTGCATATCCCTCCCCTGCTCTCTCCCTGGAGACCAGATTCCTTTCTGGCAACATTTGATGAGTGCATTTTGGACTTGGTATCACACTGACAGCTTCCCAAGGCTGTGATCTCAGGGGACGTTTGGGGCCCCAGAGAGGCCAGTGGTCTCTGTTTCCTTTGGAGTTTGGGATTGGCAAGGGCTGCTGAGGTGAGGAAGGCTGAGAGCTGCTGTTACCATGGACACGGGCGGCCATTGGGATCTGGAAACCCCTGACCAGCCACAGAAAGGAGTCATGAACTCCGTTCTCACGGGTGCCACGGGGAGCCCAGGGTGCAGAGGGGCGTGAATAGGGTCCCTTGGCAGGCTCAAGAAGGAGGCAAAAAGAACTGAGGGGCCTGGAGGCCAGGATCCCTGGGGTCCTGCCCAGGCTTACAGTGAGTGGGCTATGTTCTTGGGGAGCCCAGTAAGGGCTCAGGGCCCGTCATGGACTTCTCCAACACTGCTGCCCAGGTGGTGTTACTTTGATGTGAACTCCCAGGGTACCTCTGAAGGAAGGAGAGGGAGAAACTGCCCAAGAGTTGCCTGACTGCAGAGTGTGGGGATGTGGGGCGTCCTCCAACCGCCATGCTGACAGTGGGGGATTCCGGGAAAACAGCACGGGCTGTCCGCAGTCTTGCTGCTCTCCTTGTCCCTGCCTTTCTTCAAGAGCTGAGAAGCCCTCATGGGGATGGGTCACTTGGCAGTCATTGTAACCATCCCTTCCTGAGAGGTGTCTGGGCAAGTGTCCCCGAGCTGCTGGAGGTCCCTCTTGTCTTATATCACTGGAGGGGCGAGTGGTGGGTGGGTGAGTGTGGCTGGTGGTGAGGGGTGGCATGGAACAGGTGGGCCTCTGGGGGCCAGTCTGGGGTGGGAGGAGACCCTTGTCAGCCTTCATCCCCCTCACCTCATCTCACACTGAGTAGTCTCGGGAGGAAGCCTGGTTGTCCATGCCAGCGTTATGGGTAGATCAGTTCACATCCAAGGCTGTTGAGGCATTCCCGTGGGTAGAGAATCATTCATTCAGCACACATTCATTCAGCACCTGCTCCGTGGACATGACACATGAGGCCGGCCATACCATGGACATAGGCTGGGGAGCAGGTCCTCCTGGGCGTTGGAGTGAACAAACCCACAGTGATGAACAGGTGTCACAGGTGAGGGTACTCGTGGTGCTGGGACTGTTCTGTGTCTGCACTGTGCTGGTTACAAGGGTCTGCATATGTGATAAAACTGTGTAGAACCACATATACATGAGAGACACATGCAGACACAAACACACACATGCACAGACATGCACATGCACACACATGCACAGATGCACACACATGCAGACATGCACACACAGATGCACACACATATGCACGCACAAGCACAGACACACGCAGACATGCACACACA
>NW_027397080.1:33357584-33391344 GCF_003265705.2 Callorhinus ursinus
CACACATGCACAGACACACACAGACATGCACACAAATGCACACACATATCTGCACACACATGCACAGGCATGAGTATATGGAGAAACTGGTGAACTCTTCTCATGTCCATGGATAATAGCAGTATTAATTTTCTGCATCGGATTTTCTACTATAGTGATGTAAGCTGTTACCACTGAGGACCCTGGGGCAAGGGTAGTCAGAACTTGTCTGTGCTGTTTTTGGAACCCCCTGTGAACCTGTAATTATGTCAAATGTAAATATAATTTAAGAGTTCAACATTTAGCACATTTTTAAACATTTAATAAATTCTTCTTAATTCAATCTAATTTATATTAAAAATAAAGTTAAATTTAATAAATTTATATAAATATAGATAGCAATCAACAAATGCTTGCAGCAGTGGTTTAAATATTTAAATCACATTCTCATAAAGTTTTAGATGATTTCTACCCCTAATTATAAAAAAATTAAATAACCAAGGAAGCACAGAATCAGCCAGACAATGACAGCTTTTCATGGGCACTGAGCAACAGCCCGCCAGGCGTGGGAGAGGTGAGGCAGGACAGTGGGAGCAGGGCTGTCTCAGAGGAGGTGTCCCCAGGGGAGGCGGGATGGGGAATGATCCCTCCTCCACATACCTCTCTTTACTTATATCTCTATATAAGCCTGGTCCCTTCAGTTGTAAATTTGAATTCCGGAGAGCCCACGTGCCTCCCCTCTAGGGGGTTGTGGGGTAGAAGCACCCTCAGACCACGGGTCCATGAGGGCGGCCTGCAGACGGCGCAGGGGTGAGGTTGGCCCGTGCCCGCTGCCACCCACCGCCACCTGGCCACGGAGCAGGATGGGGGTGGGGGTTGGGACACCCCTCCTCCAGGGCGCCCTGAATTCCTTAGCTCCCTCGGTGTTCTCAGGGCATGCAATATCAGCCATAAGGGAAACATAAAGATCACTTTGGGTAGACATTTAAAAAAGGTGATGAAACCACCTACAAACAAGCAAATTATACAGGGGAGGTATTTTATGTCTTGTTTTCTTTACAGCCATTCTGAAAAGGAACATAAAAGTCACCGGAAAGTTCCAGCACCTGCCACCTTCGGGCCTCTTTTGAGACTCTCTTGCACAACTCATTTGTTACCAAAGGTCCCTGCCTGTGTGCTAGCACTGGGAGGGACGGACTGGGGGCTGTTATCAAGAGAAACTAAATACTCTCCCTGTGTCATGAGGAGTGGAATTTCCTGGCCATGGAGTAAGAGGCCGAGGGCTGTCAGGCATGAAGAAGTCAGAGGGTAGAAGGCCCGTCTTCAAGCCCCATGCTCAGGCCTTATTTGCAGCCTCCAAATGTTCCCTCGATGGTGCCACCCCTGGTGCCCTCCCTGTCTGTGGATGGAGATGATGATGGACAGCAGCTTTGGGCTTGAAGATTTGGGGTAAGGTTGAGAACCCCCCACCAGCTGGTGTTGGGCCCTTGGGATCACTTATGACTCTGTGCCTTGCTTTTATCATCATCATCATCAAATGGGTGAGTAGAGCATTTGTCCTGATAGAGTTGATCTGGATGAGCAATGGACCCTTGCATGATGCTGTGAATCGAGCAAGAAAAAGAACCGTCTAGTGCCTTGCTGGAGCAAATTCGTGTCTCCAGCTCTTACCCACTCACACCCTAGCACAGAGGCTGCAGGCTTAAACATAGAAAGCACACGGCAATATGAGGAATCATGGGGACTTGGAGAAGCTCCAGAAAATCAAAGATAAAACATTCCCATTTCAAAATGGGGAGAAAGGCAGATTCTGGAAAGCCTACAGACCAGAAAGCATTTGAATTGGAGTGGTAGGAATCTGGGAACTCCCTATCTCAGTATTCCATACTGGTTAGACATACTTTCGATGCCTTTGGTGTTTGATAACACATTTAAAACCATCATTTATAAATCTAAACAGATTCTGAAGAGGTTGAAGCAACAAGCAATGTTTATCCTGGAGTAGAAAAGCTGAGTTGTTGGCATGGTGGCTGCCTTTGAAAGTTGGAAGGATATTTCTGTGGAAGGAAAATAACTCATTTCTCTGTGTGACCTTGAGGGCAGAATTGAGGTTTCAGAGAAATAACTTTTCAACTGATAAAAGGAAGGAGCTTCTAAAAGTCTGAGCTCTTCAAAGTTGGAAAGGGCCACCTAGCCAGGCAATGAACAGCCTTGTTCCTGGGGCTGTCCCAGTAGAGGTTGGGTTGCTGTAGGTAAGACTCATGCAGGTAGATCCTTGATGGGCTGAGGTGAATGGATTAAATGGTACCTAAGTTACTTAGAAAGAGCGGGGGTCCAGGAGAGTTGGCACAGGCAATTTTCTTTTGTGGGATTTTTTCCCTAAGGGCAGCCTTCTATCATTTTCCCAACAGGAATCCAGTGTGTGATGCCTGTATGTGCCTCTCTGCCTACTGGTCATTACTGTCCCATGTCATTTGATCAGGGCTAGAGAGGATGATGCTCATGTGGTGATAGAGCTCTGCTGTCAGCCAGGCACTCTCCACCAGGGGAGTAGGTTCTGCCTTCCTAGATCTAGAGCCCCCATCTGGACTCCACGACTCCTGCCTTCATGGCGGGGCTGGAGCTCATCTCCAAGAGGCTGCTCATGTTCTGTTTTCAGCTTGCATTCACCACTTTGTAAAGTTCAAGTCCAGGAGCCACTCCTACCATCTTCCTGTGTCTTGCGCTTGGAGCATTTTGCCCCACACCTAAGTGTTGTTCTCCACCAGGAGGACAGGGGGGGAGAGAGGGACACAGGGGCTAAGTCCACTCCATTATCACCCAGTCGGCGGGTCAATTTTGGGTCCTGTGGAAGATGCCATGTCCTATTGTAGCCATGGGTTTTATCATCCAGAAAGTGAACCTGATCTGAGCTGCTATATGATAGAAGGATCCCTCTGCAGAGGTTCAAACTGCTCGTAACAGAGAGTAGAATGATGGGGAAACCGGGAGCCCTTGGCCCCCGGAAGAAGAAAACAGTTTTCTCTCCCTATTCTTGGCACCGGAGCTTGCTTCCTGCTCTGCAGCCCCTGCACCTACGCTGTCATTGCTGGAATATCCCAGCCCACGCTGCTTTCTGCAGACAGCAAATTTCCTCCCGGCCGCCTCTGCCCCTCTTTTGTCCCCCATGTGCTTTTCTTTTGCTTTCTATCTGGGCAGCATCATACCCATCTTGCCAGCCTTTGATGAAAGCAGAGGAGAGAGCAGGGCACCAATTAAACATGATAGAGTTTCTCTGGTCCAACCTCTGGCATGAGCAGATTCATTGGTTTGTAAAATGTGCTTCACATGCAGTGATAGAGAAAATATTTGCAGACTCCATTCATGAGATCTCAAAGGGCATAGCATCTTGAAGGCTGTCACTGCTTCGGCTTTGCAAAAAAGCCTAATAAAAACGGCATGATGTCGTTCTTATTTTAAGTCTACGTTAGTGGTTTGTGGACATTTAGAAAACTAGGATATCACTTTTTTCTTTAAACAAAAATTTTCATGGAACCACAGTATATGAAACAGGCAAAAACGAGGTATTCCTATTGAGTAGGGTCGGTGCTCCCACCCTTGGACATCCCAGGCAGCTCCTAAAGCAAAATTTCCAGCCTGCTGCTATGAATAAGGGGGGAAGGGTCTGGGTTTTTTTCGGGCAGGAACCTTCCAACAGGGCAGAACTTCCCATGAGAGTTTACAGCCCAATTTGTTCATTAAAAAAAGCATTTACTGAGCACCCACCATGTGTCAGGTTTTGTTAGGTGTTTGGGATACTTTAATGGTTGAGGAAAACGAGGTCTCTGCTTTGTAGGGCTTATGTTTTAGTGACTGACACAGGCGTGTGTGCTAAGTGCACTGAAGGAAATAAACAGATTCATTAATAAGGTGGAGTTGACAGGAGAGGGGCTGTCCTCATTGACTTACCTAATGGGACTGGTCGGAGTCCTCTTCTTCCTGGCTCACTTGTGTTTCCGAGCCACATGTCTGGACCAAAGCAAGCTCGGGCACCGCCTGAAAGGAGGGTGTGAGGTTGGCCCGTGCCAAGGGTTCCTGAGGCAAATTAGGGAGCAGAGGAAGGATGGAGGGAGGAGGCAAAATCTGTAAAACATCAGTCTCTTCTTGAAAATGATTGTGACATCATACACGCATGGACCTTTGTGGACAGATGGAGGAGGTTGGAGAGCTCAGCTCTTCTCTCTAGGAATTGTAAGCTGCTTACGGGGGAGCCATGCATCCTGGATTTGCGTCCTGGATGACTCTCAGGGAGGCTGTTTGGCTACCAGAGCGTCTGAAGAGTCAAGGTGAGTGGTTAACGAGGGACAGCTCTGCCAGCAGGCGCCGGGCGCAGACACAGCGGCTTTCATCCTGCACCTGTTCTCCTCCAGGACCGCAGTGAGCCTTCCGTGTTCTCCATATAGAACACAGGGTGGTCAGTCTCCAGGGCGAAGCTAGTAGAGAAAGGCATGCAAAGTTACAAGAAAATGTGGAGAAGAAACATACAGGCAGGCCTCCTCCTAGAAAGCTATTTTATTCCCCACAGTTATGCTCAAACCATATTTTGATGAATCACATTGCATGCAGTGGAAGAGCTCATTATTAAACAAGCACAACAAAATAACCAGAGAGTAATATTTTCTAAAACTGCTTTAGAGAGGTATAGTTAATGTAAAATAAATTATACATATTTACGAGGAACAGGGACATAGACGGACACCTGTGAAACCAGCTCTTACGCATGGAATTGTACACCCCCCGGATTCAAATGCCGATGTCCTAACCCCGAGGACACCAGAACGTGACTGTGTTTGGAGACAAGGTCTTTAAAGAGGGAGTTAAACGAAATGAGGTCATGGGGGCGGGGGGCTAAGTCAATATCACAGATGTCGGTATTAGGACACAGGGAAAGACCCTGTGGGGACCCGGAGAGGAGACGGCCATCTGCACGCCAGAGAGGCGTTGGAGTAACCAGCTCTGCCCACACCCTGATCTCAGACTTCCAGCCTCCAGAACTCTGAAAAAACAAATTTCTGTGGTTTAATCCACTCAGCGTGTGGTGCTTTGTAATAGCAGCCTGAGCAAACCAAGACACCATTGGAACAATGCAGATAAAGAACATAGCCACTGCCTTAAGTTTCCTCATGGTGCTTCTGAATCCTTCCCCTATGTTCCTCCTGTGCCCTTCCCACAGGATCCCTAGGCACTCCTGGTCTGCTCTCTGTCAGTTTGCATTTTCTAGGATTTTATAGAAATGGAATCATATTGTATATATTCTTTTTTTTTAGGGGGGGTGGAAATCTGGCTTCTTTCAACCAGCATAATTAGTTGGAGGTTTGTTCACATAGCATGTATCAATAGTTCATTCCTTTTTATATTACTGAGATGTATTCCACTGTGTGGGTATACCAAGACTTAATCACTCATTCACCCATTGATGGATGGTTGGCTTGTTTTCTGTTTTTGGCCATTGCAAATAAAGCTGCTCGGAAGGAATATTGGCACACAAGCCTTTGGCATGAACATCTGCTTTCTTTCCTCTTGAGGCAACATAAACACCTAAGTGTGGAATGGCTAGATCATGTGGCTTGACTTGTTGAGAAACTCCCAATTATTTCCCAGAATAGTCTACCACTTTACATTCCCCTCAGTATGAGAGTTCAGTTCCTCCACTGACACACAACACTTGATATGGAAAACCTTTTCAATTGCAGATGTTCTAATAGATGTGCAGCTGGATGTCACTGGTTTGAGTTTGCATTTCCCTGATGACTTATGATGTCGAGCATCTTTTCACACACTATTTGCCATCTGGACATCTTTGGTGAAGTATCTATTCAAATATTTTGCCCCTTAAAAATTAGGTCACTAATTTTTCTTTTTATGCATTCTTTAAATATTCTGGAAACAAAGTCTTCATTGGAGATATGCTTGGCAACTATTGTTCTCTTGGTCTATACCTTGTGTCTTCATTTTATTAACAGTATCTTTCAAAGAGCAGAAGTTTTAAATTTTGATGAAGTCCAGTGTATTAATTTGTTATTGTGTAGATTGTACTTTTGTTGTCACATAAAAATCTTTGCCTACTCAAGGTCACAAAGGCTTTCTGATAGAAGTTTTATAGTTGTATACCTGGTTGTTACATTTAGAACAGCGATCAATTTTGAGTTAATTTTTATATACTGTAGAAGATTGAAGCTCACTGGTTTTTTTTTTTTTTTTTTTTTTTTTTTTGGTCTATGGATAACCAACTGTTCCAGCACCATTTTTTGAAAAGGTTATTCTTTCCCCAGTGAATTGCCTTTACAACTTTATATATACATATATATATAAAACCAACAACCTAGTTATCCATATATGTGTGGGTCTATTTCTGGGCTCTATGTTATCCTATTGATCTGTTTGTTGATATTGATGCAATACCACACTGTCTTGATTGCTGTAGCTTTATAATAAATCTTAAAATCAACCAACTATTTTTAAAAATGGTTTTGGTTATTCTCATTTCTTTGCATGCATTTCTATATGAATTTTAGAATCAGCTTATCAGTTTCCAACAAAAAGTGTGCTGTCATTTAGAATGGGATTGCACTGAATCTATAGATCCAATGGGGGGGAACCATCATCTTAACTATAATGCATATTATGACCCATGAACATTGTGTATCTTTCTATTTAGTTAGGTCATCATGAATTCCTAATGACAATGTTTTATAGTTTTCTGCATACAGATATTCCACATCTTTTACCAGATTTATCATTAAGCACTTCATTTTGACACTATGTTAATGTTTTATTCTTTCCAATTTTAATTTCTGACAGTTTGTGGCCAGTATACAGAAATACAGTTAACTTCCATATATTGATCTTGTGTCCTGAAGCCTTACTAAGCTCCCTTGCTTGTCTGGAGAATCTGTAGGGATGCACCACTCTCATTCCTGATATTGGTAACTTCTGTCTTCTTTCTTCTTTATTCTGATCAGTCTGGCTAGAGGTTTATTAATTTTATTGGTCTTCTCAAAGACCAACTTTTGGTTTCATTGATTTTTCTCCACCTTTTTTTTTCCTGCATCACTGATTTCTGTTCTGATTCTTATTACTCCTTTCTTCTTTTTACTTTGGGCTTAATTTCCTCTTCCTTTTCTAGTTTCTTAAAGTGGAAGCTGAGGTCATTGACTTGTCTCAGTCTCTGGATTGTTACTCCCCTGACTGAGGCAAGACCCTCCCGTGTATTTTCCTCAAGGCCCTGGGAAGTATGAGGTTTTCTGGGCCAGCCGGGGTTACCAGGCAGTATCCATGCTTTGTGTGAGCACCGGGTTCTGTTCTCTCTGATCTTTGTGGGGAGGTCTTTCTGTGGACTTGAGAAGTTTCCTCACGCACATGCGCTTGTCAGTACCTAGCTGAATACTCAAGGGGATCATCTGCAGATCCCCAGAGTTCCCTATGTTCTGTGCAACTCTCTTTCCTCTGATTCTCTGTCCTGCACACTCCTCCTGCCTAGGTTTTCCAGGACTCTCAACAAGGTTTTCTCCTCTTGGGGAGTCTACCATGCTTGTCTGTGCCGTGGCCTGGAAACAGGATGCAGTCAGTTGGGGCAATTTTAGCGCTCACCTCTTTCATTTCCTATCTCTTAGGGATCACTTTATGTCCGTTGTCCAAAGTCTTGAACAATTTTTTTGGTCCTTTTAAAATTTGAGCTGGAACATTGACTCTTCTTCAGAAGTGGAAGTGCTGAATACCATTATTTACTGATACAAAGAATTATTTTGCTTAACGTGGATAGTGTCTCCATCTTTTGTTGATTTGGGGAAAGTCTGGGTTTTCACAGTCGGGTTTTCTCCTGAGGTAACCCATGGCCACCATGAGGGAAATGTCTGGTCTTCAGGAGCAGAGTACCAGGGCTGGCTCAAGAGGATTCTGTGGTGGGGCTCTGCTGTGAGTGGTGGGAACACTTTGCCTTGAACTCCAAAATGCAAGCCAGATGGTACACGATTTGCTCAGAATTTCCCAATCCTCCCCTAGTTTGGCCAAATGGTTGCACAGCGGCCAGGGTGCTGGCCACGGAGAAATGGAGGTGTGTCTGGCATGCTTTCTGCTGCCCTCTGCCTTGTCAGAGTAATAGCTTCAGCCCCTGTCCACATATTACAGGCTCCATAAAGCAGGCTCGATGACACAGTTATGTTAGCTTGCTGACACGTAAAGACAGCCGACCCTGGGATTAATCAGCTCCGAGCTGGGCTCTCTGGGCACAATGGCTGTCCCGAGTAACATTTGACAGCATGTCTGCCTTGGGTATTACACGGACAGAAGCCATTTCTGTTCCTGGGAGAGTTTTCCATCCTGCACTTACGAGTTTTTATGGGTTTGTGGTGACATTTCCATTTTAATTTGCTAATTATTATTGGTGAAATTGAGAGGCAACTCCAGATTTATTACATTTCACAGTCTGTTGTATTCCATGTATAGCTGTGAATCTTAACAGTCAGGAGGGCAACCTGCCCAGCACAGCGAACATTAACCCGCTCAGCACCAGGGGAGTACCGACTGCTCAGCACCCGGGCACACACGGGGAGCAAGTTGGCAGCTGCTGACATTCACCTCCACCCTCCTTCCTGGGGCCAGACAGCTTCTTGGAGGACCAGCCACAGTGCAGAGAGAGCCCGGGGCCTTCAGGTGTTCTCGCCTCACGGGGCCCCCAGCCTGGTCTCCCTCCATCCCTTGCCAGCATTTCTAGGCACTGCCCGGGAGCTCCACGCAGACAACACAGGCTGGACACGATTCTCCGTAGCACACGAAGTATGCCCAGGAAAGCCTTTCCCATGGCTCCACTGTGACTGGTGTTTGCAACTATGAATACCACTCAATTTTCCTCTGGCATTAGATTTCTTGACTTAGTGTGAGGTGCACACACACCCACTTTTTTTTATGGTTGGTGCTATTTTTTCAATATTTTTATTCATCTCTTTTTAATTTTTTTATACCACCGTCTTTCCCCCACCTACGTGTGCTCCATCCTTGTTTACTACGTGACGCTTCCCTCCTAGATGACAAACTCTTTGAGGACAGAAATGATGCCCGCTCCTCATCCCCCTTCCCCGTTGCACAAAACTGGGCCGATAGGAACTGTGGATGTTTCGATAATTAGTAATTTGGTTCATACATTTGCTGAAATGTTTACAACATAGAAACCTTGGAAATAAATGACCAACCACAGACAAGGGCTTTAGTAAATTATAGTGCTTGAAGAAACGGAATGGTGATTAAAAATTAAGCTTAGGAACCCATAATAGTATGGGGAAAAACTTCTACCTTCACGTTAAGTGAAAGGCAGGGTTAACTACAGGTAACCTATGATCCTAACTATTTGAGTATATTATTATTTTGTTTTTCATTTAAACCCGACCTGTTCCAAAAAGAATTTTGGCAAAGAATAAGGCAAATATTTTTATGGTTATACAGATCTAAAAAAACAGCTCAGAAAACCGTCCATTTTCTCCCTAATGGAGTGGCATCTGGTAAAAAGCAGTGCGCTTTGTTTAGGAGAAGTCCTCCCCGTCCATGTAATGAGGTGATATTGGGGTTCTCCGTTTCCCCGAGGGGGCTGTCTATGAAGACAGGTTTTGAAATCCTTTGTCTGACTAGACAACAAACCACACACATCTCTACTTAAGCCCTTGTGATGAACAGGGTCTGTGTCCCCATGAGGTCTCTGAGAGCATGCAGGGTGTCCTCACCATGCCTGTGGATGCCCATGAATGCTCCGTCAGAGAGAAGAGGCTGGAAACTCCCAGGTGCAAGGGCAGTTTAGGCCAGGCATCTGATTCTTGGCTGAGCCGCTTGAAGGCAGCGGTGGTCCCATCCGGTCAGATCTGTGGGCACCGAGAGCCCTGCTGAAGGACCCTCTGCCACCTGTGCCTTACGCCTGCTCTGTCTGTGGTGATGATGCTGGAACACCCACCTTCCAGACATCTGAGGAACTCGGCTCTCAGGCCAGAGGTGGGGAACACAGTCTTGATTGAGAATATTGAAAACCACAGGGGAGATTTTGTTTTGGGGTGGGGGGTGGGAGGCCCTTGCTAAACCTCCCCAGTGACTTGGGAGAGGGGACGCAGTTCCTAAAAGCTGGGGAGCTCTGGCTTTGACACTGGGCTCAGACATGAGTGTTTAATGGGGTTTTAGAGCTGGCAGAGGCTGTGGGTGGGCTGCTGGCTCTGCAACCGGACTCTGTCTCCTCATCTCCCCGATTGGGCTCTTACAGGGGAAGGAATGAAATCGAACCGACTTACACTGAAGCCAGGGTTATTTAGTTCATACACCATCTTACTCATGGGGACCCTGCCCCCTGGGTTCCCCTGGTCGCTCTGTACCCGTCTCTGGGACACCCATGGCCCCTATAACTGCAAAGCAGTTTCTTTCCCTTGAAAGAAATCCAGTGTTTTTCTCAAGAGGACATCCTGCTCCTTCCTGCGTGGACCCCCTTATCAAAGCCTCTACAGCTGGGCAGAAAACTGTAAGTTGATTTAGAGCTCTTTCATGAGGTTTCCAATACACTGTAAGCTAGATTTAGGTGCCAGGCACTCAAACACCTGTATGGCAGGTGTTTTCATAGATTTCTTGCTCCGTGGAGCATGACTCTTTAGCGGACACCAGGTATCAGGACTGCAGCTATCCTGGGGGCCGTGAGGATGCTGAGGGACCATTGTCCCCTGTTGGGGGTTACTATGTGCACCTGTGGTTGGCCGTCCTATGCACCATCACATAAAAGCAACAGGTGGTCTGGAGTACCTCAATGCATATCCCAGGACTCATCTGTTACTTTGCCTTGGCCAGACAGACGCGGGCTGCCCCCTTCCACTCTGGACAGGGTGAGGGGACTGAGTTGTGTGGACCACAGGCTGTGATGGTTGAGAACAGATCCCTGGGCTGCAGCATGCCACTCCAGCCACCTGCTGATGGATTGAGAGCTAATGGCATTGCAATATGCAGCATCGAGGAGTGCTAGGGAGTGGGAAGCAATGATTTGAGACCAGAGCACAGAAATTAGTTTCGGGGAGCCTGGGCTAGCAGGTGAAAGAATCCAATCTGTCTGCAAGACCTCTCTGTTCTCCCTTCGAGACTGACCCCGAGTCCCCTGCTTCCCACACTTGGGCAGCTCCCACTGGGTCCAGGCCACCTCTGTCCAAGCCTGTTCTCAATGCAGCCAAAGGACTCCTTAAAGACCCAATCAGGTCATGTCATGTCCTCTGAATCCTCCAGGGGTTCCCTGTAGTTGGCTGAATAGTGTACAAAAATGTGTGTCCACGTTCTGCGTGGAGCACTGGGTGTTATGCACAAACAATGAATCATGGAACACTACACCACGAACTAATGATGTAATGTATGGTCATTAACATAACAATAAAAAATTTGAAGAAAAAAAATGTGTGTCCACCTGCAACCTCAGAATGTGGCTTTATTTGGAAATAGGGTCTTTGCAGATGTAATGAGTTAAAGATAGAGATGCAATCGTACTGGAGTCGAGCATGCCATAAATCCAGTGGCGAGTGTCCTTGTGAGGACAGAGACAGACAAGAGAGCACCACGTGAAGGTGCTCAAGGAACACCAAGGGCCGCCACAACCGTCAGGAGTGAGGACACAGGGCCCCGGGATGGGGATGGTGTCCCTACCAACACCACCATTTTGGAATCCTGGCCTCCAGAATGACGAGAGAATACATTTCTGTTATTTTAAGCCACTTAGTTGGTGGCCCTGAATTTTAGCAGCCACAGGAAGTGCATAAAGTCTCCAGCAGCTGACTTAGAGAAAAGCCCACGTGTTGGTGGTCTCTAGACCCCACGCTGTAACCTCTGGCAGCTCCCAGAGTCATCTCTCAGCCTTCTCTGCTGTCACCCACTGTCCCAGCCCTTGTCCCTCCAGCCCTCAGGCATCCCTGCCCTGCAGGGCCTCTGCACCGATAGATCTTCTGCCTGCAATCCTGTTGTCTGTGTCTCCACCACCTGCAAGTACTTGCCCAAATGGTGCCTTCTCAAGGACCCCACCCGGCCATCCTGTTCCCGGTTTCTCTCTCTTTGCCCAAGCACCCTTGAGCCGCCTTGGTGTCATTCATGTTTCCCAAAGCATCCAGCATGCCATACATTTTATGTGATGGTCTGTCTGTCCCTGATGGAATGTGGGCACCAGGAGGGCAGGAGGAGCTCAGCAGGTATGTGATGAATGCATGAGACGAAGACCCCCCCCCCCCCCCCCCGGAGCTGGACGGCTGCCCCGCATGCTTTTGAACCCAGGCCGGACCCAACATGGATGTCAACCCCGCATTCAGTCTGAGTCCAGCCCTGCCCCCCTTGAGCTGGTGCTTCCTACCATGGGGGGACAGTTTCTTGGCCTGAAGAGCCGGGGTGCCATGCAAACATTTCAGGAGCAGCACTAATGCATTTCAATGGTACGTGTTACAGCTGACCCCACAACAACGTCGGGTCTGGGGCACTGACCACCCCACCCAGTCAAAAATCCAGTATGACTCCTGACTCCCCAAAACCTAACGACTACTAACCTCCTGTTGACCGGAAGTCTTACTGATACCATAAACAGTCGATTAACACATATTTTGTGTGTTATATGTATTATCTACTACATTCTCACAATAAAGTAAGCCAGGGGAAAGAATGCTAGTAAGAACATCGTGAGGACAAGAAAACACATTTATAGTACTGGGCTGTATTTATTGAAAAAAATCCATATATAACTGGGCCTGCCAGTTCCAACTTGTGTTTTTTGAAGGTCAACCACACACACACACACACACACACACACACACACACACACACATGCACACACACAGAGTTAGTGTATACAGTGAGATTACGAATCCATTTATAGTAAGGTCCATATACATGTAATACACACATGAGGCTTCCATCTGAAGAACAAGATGTGGGTATAGGGTGAATGTGGGCAGCTGACCATCTCCTGGGGTCTGAAGCTGCTTCTGTTCTGGGTCCCAATTTGCCCATTTTATGGATGCCTTCTCTTCCTCTTTCTGCCTCCAGGGCACCAAGGCATCTCCCACAGGTACATGAGCAAATGTGTTAGCAGCTATCCTGTGAATGAGATTTGCTGCATGCACCCCAGCTGGGGGCATCTCCCCTGCACTTCTCCCACGGAACCCAGAGCCAGTGCTGTGCCCAGCGGGACCCTACACAGTTGAGCTGCGGGCTCTGCAGGCGCTGGGGTGAGGAAATGCCCCGAACAAGAAAGAAGTGAGGAAAACCCTCTACAACAAACTGGCTACCAGGTCTTGATCTTGCTGTGGCTTCACGCGGGCAGAGCAGAGAGGCCGCCAAGGCCAATGTCTAAGGACTATGTGGTCGTTTTCTAGTTTGTGGGCCACCCGGCTCCTTGCTCTCCTTCTACCAGAGTCTTTATTGGCCACTTCACTGCTCATCAGTGTTGCTGTTATGGCAGGGTCTGGGGGATTGGAGAGGACAGAGCCATCCCAGCTGATGCTCGCTGGAGGCTCAGCGGGCAGGACGTGGGCAACAGAGGCTCCCTTGGAAGCTGTTCTCACCCAGATCATCTTCAGCTCCTGAAACTGGCTACAGAGGAAGCAAAGCCCATGGCAGCGACCAGCATGAAGAGGCCCAGGGACATTTTCATGTCACTCCTTCAGAGGCTGGAGAGAGCTGTCGGCTCCTGGCCTATTTTTCTCTGGTCTCAAAAGTCACCTCTGTCTCACTGCTGTTGCTGGTACTAGGGAATACTGTCCCATAACATTTATCAGATGTCCAAACACTTATTATGTGCAAGCACTGTACGTATACTTTCTCATCTGGGCCTCCTTGTGGCCTTCACCTGTTAGATGCTGAAGCTGAGAAGAAGGGGAGTGAGGAATTGCTTGGGGTCATGCAGGTAGTGAGGTGGTCAGTGATGACCCTATAATTAGACCCCGAGCAGCCCGGGTCCCAGAGCCTGTGCTCCTGACCTTGGAGACATGGTGATCTTCACTGGCAGTTTCTCACTGGGCAGTAGTCTTTTCCTATCCTTTCTCAGGTACCCGCTTTCCGTGGAGAGAGGTAACAGGTTGTTAGGTCCTGCCTGCAACCACTGTCCTGGTTGTGGGGGGATCTCAACAGCTACTGTATGCCAAAGGCTTCACAGGTATGCCTTGCTCAGTCCCCACAGTGACTGCAAGCTACCCAAAGCAGGGCCTTTCCCCCCACCTTAATCCTGCCATTCCTTGGCGTGGAGGATCTCCTAATATTTAGCGCATGTTCACTTCTGTTACAACTCCCGCTCACTGCTGAGGAACTTGGGGCTCGTGTCACAGCTGTGGTGTGGCCTCTCCCAGACCCAGTGGGTTGTCTGTGGGCCCGCAGTCACTCCTGACCAATCCCCCATCACAAAGAGGCTGCTAGATTCTCTCTTCTCAGTGACACTTGGCCGAGAAACAGATTTATCTTTTCCCAGGTGGCACAGCCTGGCTGACCATCAAGCATTATTCCTTCCTAATATCTTTTACCACCATTTATTTGGTGGTTTGATGGGCAAAAAGATTCCTGGTCCATACCTTTAATATAACAAGGGCATTAGGGATGCGTAATGGAGGTGGAAATCACTTTCTAATACATAAAACATAAATACAGCAAAAGTGCACAGATGAGCTATCACTCTTCCTTCTTTTCATGGTCAATAAAAGAAAAAACCCCAATCTTTCCTCATTAATTTGGACCGGGATGAAACTGTGAGGTTGCTGATTTTTCAAAGTACTTTCTGCAAAATAATGAGGCTGTTTATTAACATCCAGAAGGCGAGGGAGGGCTTGTGGCTATGACAGTTTCTATAGTAACAGCAAGGGCACAGCTGGTGAAATCTATGCCACCCCCTCCCCCACTCCTTAATTGCATGGAGTGGGCCTGGGGACCCCGGTCTAGGTGATGAGGTCACTTGACGTTGTGTCCCCTTGCTTGATCTTCAGGTAGAATGCAGAGAATTTTAGGGTTTGGTAAAGTAGCATTTGATAAGGAGGGACGTGGGTTCTATGCTTGTAAATAGCGTGTGATGTCTTAAAATCATGGTTATTTGTGTGTAGCCTGTCTGTAAAGAAGGCTAGAAGCAGATTCTTGAATACCACTTCACACCCACCATGATGCCTACAATCAAAAGACAGACAATAGCAAGTGTTGGTGAGGGTGTGAAGATATTAGAGCCCTCTCGCGTGGCTGGCAGGCGTGGAGAATGGCGCGGCTCCTTTGGAAAACAGTCTGGCAGCTCCTCAAAAGGTTAATCATGGAGTTGCCATACGACCGGGCAATTCCACTTCTAAGTAGTAGCAGAGAGAGATGAAAGCATATGTCCACACGAAAGCTTGTGCAAGCATGTCCACAGCCGCATAATTGGTGATAGCCCCAAAGTGGAAACAACCTGCATGTCCGTCAACTGACAAATGGATAAAGAAGATGTGGTCTATCCACATGACAGGATATTATTCAGCCATAGAAAGGAATGAAGCTCTGATACTCGCTACAACATGGATGAAACTTGGAAATATGATGCTAGGTGGAAGAAGCCTGTCACAAAAGACCACGTATTGCATTAGTGTCCACAAACTAGTGCCTTAAACAACAGAAATTTATTCCCTCACATTTCCGGAGGCCAAAAGTCCGAAATCAAGGTGCCGGCAGAGCTGGTTCCTTTAGAGGGTTAGGAGGGAGAATCTGTTCCATGCTCTTTTCCTGGCTTCTGGTGGGTTTGCTGGCTCTCTTTGGCATTCTTCATCTTGTAGACAGTCTTCTCCCTGTGTGTGTCTTTGTCCAAATTTTCCTTTTTCATAAGGAGAGAACTTATACTGGACTAGGCAGCCACCCTGCTCCAGTATGATCTCATCTTAACTAATTACATGTGCAATGACCCTTTTTCCGAGTAATATCACATTATGAGATACTGTGAATTAGGACTTCAACATAGGACATTTGGGGGGACACATCCCATAACAGCTTTCATTTATAAGAAATGTCCAGAATATGCAAATCCACAGAGATGGAAAGTAGCCTAGTAGTTGCCTGGCTGGAGTGGTTGGGAAGAGTGACTGCTAATGTGGGTAGGGGGTTTCTTTTAGGGGTGATGAATATGTCCTAAACTTGATTGTGGTGTTGGCTGTGCAACTCTGTCAATGCACTAAAAGCACCGAGTTGTACAATTTAAACTGATGAATTGTATCGTATATGAATTCTACATCAATAAAGCTATTAGAAAGAGATCCTTGAACATCTGAGAGAAGTGTTTTCTTTCCAGATTTCTGCCTGGCAGACTTTCCTCATTGCTGCCTTGACCAGTGCCCACACAGCCTGTTTCAACCTCCCTGGGTGCCCTGGCCACACTGTTCCCACTCCTTGTCCTTTCTCTGTCCTGATCATCCTCAAGGGAGTAGTCAAATCCCACCCCTCTCCCAAAGCCTTTCCTGATGACCAGTTTGCCCTGAGTCCTTTCTTCTCTGAGTTTCTACAGCACATGACTTTGGTTCTTGAGTCTCGGTGGGTTACCTGCCTTATTCTCTGGTTGTTTATGAGTCCCTCACCTTTCTGACTAGATTGCACATTGCTTTGGGGCAACAACTGTGGGTCCTTCACCGGTAGCCCCTGTGGTGCTTAGGTAAGACCGGGGCACGTACACCTTTAATAATTTGATAATTTGACTCTTTAATCACACTGAAGATAAAACATCCCTGGCCCTGACTCCTGGCCCAGGAGAGTGGTTATATACAAGAGCATGTAACTTGCTTGCTCATGACTCATTGAGCCATGGTGTAAACTGCTCATAGTTGCTGTGAGCCAGCCCACTTCTACTCAGAGAAGTCCCTCTTTTTTGGAGGTAGCTCCTAGCTCCCTGAAGACCTGAAGCCCCATATACTGTGGTCTGGGCTAGCCCTGGGGCTGTCATTCCGAATATAAGAGAACAATATATCCTCCATCCTTCACAGTCTGCTCCTTGAGAACATATGGTCAGGGAACTAACTTTGTTATGTCGCTTTGTCTCTATTTCCTTCTTTGCTCGGGGGTCCCTGGAACCTCCATCTTTTTCCATACAACTTAAATTTCTATCTTGATTTCAGTTGACTAATAGAAAATATCAACTTAGTGTATGATTCATTTGCATCTTAATTCCCAGTTCCAAAAGCTTGGAAAAGCTTTCTAGTTCAAGGTCTTGGGCATTCTAGTGGAATGTCTTCCAAGAGATGGCATTTCAGGCAGGAAGGAAGAGTTAGTTGGAGACACAGAATGCTTTACATTACTTTTAATTATTAGGCTGGAGAGATCTCATTGTCAGTGTTTCCTCTCTTGAAACCCTTTCTGCCAATTTCCAATCATTTTTCTGTATCAGAAGTGGGATTTCCCCCCCCCCCCCAAATATTTCCTGAACTTTAAAATATAAAGCAGATAAAAAGTGGACTCCTGGTCAGGATGACAACTGTAAGTATATACTTCAAGTGCAGACCAAAATCTGACAAAATATAAAAATGGGAAAGTCACAGAGGCATAGCCATCATAGTAAGAGATGTTAAGACATATTTCTCAATAGTCGATAGAACAAGCAGACAAAATAATCTGTCAGGATATGGAAGATCTGAACAACACAATTAATCAAATTGACCTAATTGACATAAATAAAACACTGCACCCAACAAAGACAGAATGTGCTTTCTTTTCACTCGAATAAATGCACATGAGTCATTTGCCCAAATTGACTGTACAGTAGCTCATAAAGCAAGGCTTAATAATTTTCAAAGGATTGAAATAATTCAGAGAATGTTCTCTGACCACAGTGCAATTAAGCTAGAAATCAATAGTAAAAAGATAACTAGAAAATCTCCAACTGCTTAGTAATTAAGCCACACACTTCTAAGTAACTTGTGGTTCAAGAAAGAAATCACAATGGAAATTCAGAAATTAGAAAATATTTTTAACTAAATGATGATGAAGACACATCATATTATACTTGTAGATTATAACTAAAGTAGTACTTAGAGAGAAATTTATAGCCTTATATAGAAAAGAAGAAAGGCTGAAAAATCAATAACCTCAGCTCTCATTTTAAGAAGCAAGAAAAAGAAAATCAAGCCAACTCCTAAGAAAATAGAAGGGAAGGAATTATAAAGAGAAAAACATAAATAAATGTAATAGAAAGCAAGTGTACAATAGAGAATACCAATGGAGCCAAAAGTAGATTATCTGAGAAAATCAATAAGACTGATAAACTCCTAATAAAACTAATCAAGAACAAAAGAGAGCAAACACATTACCAATATAAAGAATGAAAAAGGGAAAAGGAACAATTCTGTAGATATTGCCAACATTATATAGAGAATAAGATAATATTATGGACATATATCTGCTAAAGATCTTGTATATCAAATATATAATGAATTCTTACAACTCAATAGTAATAAAGAAAAGAACCCAATTAAATATGGGCAAAAGATTTGAACTGACATCTGAACTGACAAGATGATATGCCAATGGCAAATATGCACACAGGAAGATGTTCAACATCATTAGACACAAAAATTAAAACTGATGAAATAGTACTACTACATACCCACCAGACTGGCTAAAATGAAAAAAGACTCTCCATACCAAGAGTTGGCAAGGATGGGTAGTAAATCTAACACAGAAATATTAACTCTAAGCAGACCATGACAAGTTAGGTACAAATACTATCATCCACTGATCAAGCACCAAAAAATAATACAAAGAAGTATAGCCAAAAATCCAACAGAAAAATTTAAAATGAAAAAAAAACCCCACAAAACAGTAAAATAGTGCAGAAGGCAGAAAATAAGAAGAAATTAATAAGAAACATAGGAGGCAAAGTAAATAATAACATTGTTGAGTTAAATTCATCCATATCAATAATAACATTAAATGTAATGGTTAAATATATCAAATAAAAGGCAGAGATTGTTAGATTGGATAAAAATATAATGCCCAGTTATATATTATTTACAAGAAATCCACTTTAAATATACAGGTATAAGTAGGTCAGAAGCAAAATGATAGAAAAATATATTTCATGCAAAAACCAATGAAGAGAAAGCTGGAGTGGCTATACTAACACGAGACAAAGTAAACTTCAAAACTAGGAATACTTTCAGGAATAAAGAGAGTGCATAATCATAAAGGGGCTCATTCACCAAGAAGACCTGATAATTCTAAGTGACTACTCACATTACAATAAATCTTCAAAATACAGGGGAACAAAAACACAGAACTGAAAGGAAAAATAGAACAACCCACAGTTATACTTAGGCACTTCAACCCTCTTCTCTTGGCAATAGAGAAAACAAATAGAAAATCAATAAGAATACAGAAGACCCAAGAAACACTTTCAACCAATATGACCTAGTGATATTTGCAGAACGTTGTACTCAAAAGCAGTAGAATTCACATTTTTAGTAAGGGTTTCTGAAACATTCATTAAGATAAACCCTATTTTATGGAAAAATGTAATAGATTTCAAAGACTTAAGAGTTGAAATAATAGAAATTATCTTCTCTGATCATGAATATTTAAACTAAAAATCAATAAAAGAAGGATATCTGGAAAAATCTTGGAAATTAAACATGTATTTCTAAATAAACCTTTGAGGTTGAAAAAGAAGCCAAAAAAGAAATAAGAAAATATTTCAAATTGAGTAAAACTAAGAATACAATGTATCAAAAATTTGTGAAATGCAGCTAAAGCAGAGCTGAGAGGAAATTTCAAGCATGAAAATTAATTAAATATTAAAAATTAATCCATTAATTCAACATTTAGTTAATTATATTAGGTTAATGAAAGGCTTTACATTAATAACCTAAACTTTCACTCTAAGAAAATAGAAAAAAAGAGCAAATTAAGTGGAAAACCATAGGTGGAGGGAAACAATAAAGAAAATAAAACAAGAAAGAGAAAATAAAAAAGTAATATAAAACAGCAATGAAACTAAAAGTTGTTTTTATTTAAAAGATGAGTAAAATTGATAAAATTCAAGTCAGACTACACAAGATTAATAGTGAAAAGACACCAGTTGCCAGCATCATGAATGTGAGTAGAATCACTGAAGACACTACAATCATTGAAAGATAATAAGGGAATATTACAAACAACTTTATGCCCATAAATTTGACAATTTAGATAAAAATGGGTCAATTCCCCGAAGGACACAAACTCCCTAATTTCACTCAGGAAGAAATAACTTGAAGAGTTGCATGTCTGTTAAAGAAATTGAATTTGTGGTTAAAAATCTTGTTGTAGAACTCTAGGCCTGGTCGGTGTGATAGGTGAATTATGCAATATGTTTAAATAAAAATTAATACAAACTCATCCAGAAAACAGAAGAGGAGGGAATATTTCTCAACTTAGACCCATACTGCTTGATTTCAAGATTTGCTATAAAGTGAAAGTAGTCAATACAATGTAGTGCTCATCAGCGGAGAAGTATTTATTACTGAGAAGTATTCCAATGTATGGATATGCCACAATTTGTCCATTCACCTATTAATGGATACTTAATGAAATACTTAATAAAAAGAATAGTACAGAGTGTCCAGAAATAGATCCACATGAATATGGCCAGTTGATTTTTACAAAGGTGCAAAGACAAGTCAAAGGAGAAAGGAGTGTCTTTTTAATTAATGATGCTAGAACATCAAAAAACCCCAAATCAGAACCCATTCTTTTCTTCTTATAATTCCTAAATGTAAACCTAAAACCTTAAAAATTCTAGAACAAAGCTGTTCAATATCCATGCTTTCCAGTATGGGAGCCACCAGACACATGTAGCTATTGGGCATTTGAAATGTGGCTAATGTGACTGAAGAACTAAATTTTAAATTTTACTTAAATTTAAATTGATTTAAATTTAAATAATCCCATCTACTTAGTGGCTACCATATTAGACAACTAGACAATGGTGAAAATTTTGTGTCATTGGACTAAACAAAAGTTCCTCAAATATGACATTAAAAGTATGATCCCTACAAGAAAAAGTGGGTAATTTGTGTTTTATCAAAACTAGAAACTTCTCTAAGAAAGACTTCTAAGAGTGGTGCCTGGGTGGCTCAGTTGGTTCAATGGCTGCCTTCAGCTCAGGTCATGATCCCAGGGTCCTGAGATTGAGTCCCATGTTAGGCTCCCTGCTTGGCAGGGAGCCTGCTTCTCCTTCTCCCCTGCTTGTGCTCTCTAGCTCTCTCTCTGTCTCTCAAATAAATAAGTAAAATCATTTTAAAAAAAGAAAGGCTTTTAAGAGAATGAAAAGATAAGCCACAGACTGGGAGAAAATATTTGCAAATCACATATCTAACAAATGACTTGTATTCAGAATATGTAGAGAATTCTCAAACTCAGTCAAAAGAAAACATCTCAATAAAAAATGGGCAAAAGATGTGAACAGACGCTTCATCAGAGAATATATGTGGAAAGCAAACAAACACACAAAATAGGCTCAACATCACTAGTTGTGATCAGAAATGCAATTTAAAACCACAATGAGGTACCACTACATATCTTCTAGAAAGTTAACCATTCTTAAAAGGAAAAAAACCCCAATCTGACAATACCAAGTGTTGCCAGGGATACAGAGCAACTGGAACTCTCACATATTACTGGTGGCAGGAATGCAAAATGGTACTGATTGCTTTGAAAAATATTTTGGCAGTTTATCATAAAGTTAAGTATAAATTCATTATATGACCCAGCCGTTCCACTCTTGGTATTTACCCAGCAGAAATGAAACTATATGTTCACAAAACATGCATACAAGACTGTCCATATCAGTTTGGTTTGTACTAGCTCCAAATTGGAAACAGTTTAAGTATCCATTAATAGGTGAATGGACAAATTGTGGCATATCCATACACTGGAATACTTCTCAGCAATAAAAAAGATAAACTACTGATACAGGCAACAACATATTTGAATCTCAAAAATATCATGCTAACCAAGAGTCCATGCTAATTCTATTTATATGAAATTTAAAAACTGGCAAAAATAATCTGTGTGGTGAGAGAAAGTATACCTATAGTTGCCTGTTGGGGTGAGAAAATTGTGGTGACAGGGATTGATTGACAGGGGCACAAGAGAACTTTCTAAGATGATCTATCTAAATATTCATCTTGATCGCTTTATTGTTTTAAATGTATACCTTGATTGAGGTGTTGACAACATTGGCATATATACTTGTAAAAAGTTATTGAATTTTGGACTTAAGATCTGGGAAAAATACTAAATTTAAATTTTTCTTTGATTAAAAAAATGAGAGGAATATCTATTTGATTTGAAATGATCTCCAGACTAAATTGTTAAATGGAAAAACATCAAGGTGTGAACCCATGTACATTTTTGTTATTTTTGAATAAAACTGATAGAAATGATTACCTCCTTAAAAAAATGACTATCTCTTAAGGGACAGATGGAAGACAGAAGAGGTGACAAGATGGAAATTATACTTTTCTGAATTGATCTTGTTCTATACCTTCTGCTTAGGCATTATGTATAAAACTAAGCTCATAAATAAGTTTAGAAATACCAAAAGAAATGAAAATTGGAAAAAGGGGAAAAAACACTGCACAATACAGCATTTACAACATACATAGTGAATAATACTGTGTCATATACTTGGAAGTTGCTAAGACAGTAGATCTCTCACCAATAAGAAATGGTAATTACATGATATGCTGGAGGTGGAAGCTAACACTGTGGTGGTAATCATGTTGCAATATCAGAGCATCAAATCCACACATTGTATGCCTTAAATGTACACAATGGTCTGTGTCAATTACATCTCAGTAGAGCTGGGAAGAAATTACATAGTGGAAATCATTATCTCATGTTACTGTAGAATATAGTACTGTGGTCATATATCCTTACCTGATACACTGGTTCACTTGAAGTACAAGTAGTGCTGCCAAGAAATCTTAAATTTCATTTTGAAGGTTGTATTATTTTTGGTAATACTGGTATTACTCTTTAAAAAATATTATATGAGAAAATAAAGCAAGTTCATAAATTATGTTCATATTTTTTAAGGTCCAAGATTTTTAGTTTTAAAAAAAAAGATACCATGACGAAATCAAAGAAATTATATAAAATCCATATACGGGTAAGTTTGAATTGGAAATATCAGTATGATCTTATGATATCTTTGGATTTTATAAAATGCAAGGGTTGGTGCTACCCAGTAAAAATGCCCAGAAGCAAAAAGCATCCTAAGCACCAGGATTATGGTCTTTATATTCCATTCCTCATGAACAGGTACCAGGGTCTGAGAAAAAAAGTCTGATTCCAGTTCTGGGGCAGGAAATATACAAGATGAGCGTGTCCTAGGGCAGGGGGTTGTTCCCCAAAGCTGGGAAGCTATCAAAAACTATTGGGGTTCTATCAAAGAACATAGGCACCAGCATGACAGGACTCCCATTGTTCAAAGATGGGACAATTTGAGCATAAAAAATAATGATTGCAATGTGTGGAATATATAAAGCACCGTAAGTTTATAATGATATTACAAGGAGAGGAAGTAGAGTCAGACAAAACAGGAGGTTAGAGATGAGTGGGGAAGGTTGGGGGAGAAGGACAGTTCATTGGCAGCCATTGGGAGTATGAAATTTGTACTCTGAAAATGAGCAATGAAAGGCAAATAATGAAGCATTTATCCTTCCTTTTCTAGGAGAATTATATAGCCTTGGCTGATGAGATGAAGTTAAAAGAAGAATCTTAGAAAGGGGAACCCTCTTACACTACTGGTGGGAATGCAAGCTGGTACAGCCACTCTGGAAAACAGTATGGAGGTTCAAAAAGTTAAAAATAGAGCTACCCTACAACCCAGCAATTGCACTACTGGGTCTTTACCCCAAAGATACAAATGTAGTGATCCGAAGGGGCACCTGCACCCCAATATTTATAGCAGCAATGTCCACAGTAGCCAAACTATGGAAAGAGCCCAGATGTCCATCGGCAGATGAATGAATAAAGAAGATGTGGTGTATATACATACAATGGAATATTATGCAGCCATCAAAAATGTGAAACCTTGCCATTTGCAAGGACGTGGATGGAATTAAAGGATATTATGTGAAGCAAAAATGAGTCAGTCAGAGAAAGACAATTATCATATGATTTCACTCATGTGTGAAATTTAAGAAACAAAACAGGATCATAGGGGAAGGGAGGGAAAAATAAAACAAGATGAAAGCAGAGAGGGAGACAAACCCTAAGAGACTCTTAATCTCAGGAAACAAACTGAGGGTGGCTAGAGGGGAGGTGGGTGGGGGCACGGGGTAACTGGGTGATGGGCATGAAGGAGGGCACGTGATGGAATGAGCACTGGGTGTTAGATGTAACCGATGAATCACTGAACTCTACCTCTGAGACTAAGAATACACTATATGTTGATTAACTGAATTAAAATTTAAAAAAATAAATAAAATGCTTGCATTGTATAGGGCTCAACATTTTGAGAACTCCCCTCCCCCCCAAAAGAATCTTGGCCAATAAATTGGGGAAGTCTCGTTAGGAGCAGAAAATAACCAGTTTTCATCCCCCAGGGGAATAACTGATTCAGGTGAAGATGGTCAATGGTTGGGGCCCCATTGGGTGAAAGGCAGAGAAAGGTCAGGGACTTGCCCCAGGTCACACAGCTAATGTGGTCAGCCTGGCTCTAGTGACCACAGTTGTAACCATCATACTATGTTCCCTCATAAGATGGTAACAGCGGTTAAAATTATTCACTTATTCAAGAAGTGCCCCCGGTGCCTTGAAACTGTTTCAGATGCACCTGTGAACACAACACACACAGTTCCTGCTCTCCCAGCGATCACATTCTCTGGTGTTGGAAAGTGTGGGTTTTAGAAGCCACGTCAGCATCCAGCTTCTTTCAGAAGCTCCTTTGGTTGGACCTTGGCGGGAAAGTCTGCCTTGCAATCTCAAGATTCTCTTCAGTGAAAGCGGTGCCGGAATTGCTCCTGATTATCAAGACTGAAGTTGGACAGCCGTCAGGTTTTAAGGATGCATTTAAGCCACCTCCAGCGTGGCAGCATCTCTTGCATCCATGCCAACCAGCTATTTTTCTGTGACGAGAGGGAGCCGGACCCTTGCCCCGCGCTAGTACAGCCCGGCCTGCGGGCGCGTCCAGTGGGCTAGCCTTGGAGCAGCCCCTCCAGTCAAGGACATGAGACTTTGTTCCAAGTCTTCCCCAGGAAGGAGGTAACCCGTCAGCCAGGAAACAGGCTGCTGGTCTCTGAGGTGTGAAACTTTCCATTTAACACCTTGGCGAATGTGTTGATTATTCATTATATCTCAAAATAGTTCAAATGTAATTACAATGAAATTTTGTATCATCATTTTTGGAACACTTGAATGAATTCTGAGTGCGTCCCGGGCTGCAGTTTGAAAACCCATTTATATGCCTCCTGGGATGCCCTTCTCACTCGGCCTTGGGTTATGGTTACGGATTCTGAGTTACTCCAGGGGTAGGATCGTAGTCCCAAACTAGAGCTTAGCCAAGTTCCAGGGCCCTTGTTACAAGCTTAGTAAGTATCTGAGAAATAAATAAATGAATGAATGTATGACTCCTTCAAGGACAAAGAATTGTCATTCTTCTGGCTTTCGGGGGACTCGGCATAGGACATGCAGGTGATAAGGAATCAAGTGAATGAATGAATGGAGAGGGTCCTTGCCTCCTGGTGTCCTTACAACATGCATCCCTGTTAGGGAAGGGAGCTGGTCCTATCACCCATGTCACCAGGGGCTGAGCATTAGAACACCAGCCCACACTGCATCCCTGGCTGCCCACCTCCTAAAGGAGCCAGTCCCCACCAGAAGTTTCCATGCCCAACCCGCTGGGCCTTTGAGCTGAAGACTGAATTTAGAAGAAGCGATTTTGGGGTTCTGTTGCTTTTCTGAGGTGAGGGTCTCCTGGGGAGGAAGGCTCATGACTGGTGGGGTCTGGGAAGAGAGAGGGCATGGGGCAGGGGGCCCCCCTCTCCTGGGCCCACGTGGAATCCACCAGCCCTGGGAGGTCTTTCCTTTGACAGATTCCCCTGAAACGATTGGACTTGTCAGGACCCATCAAGGAAGGCTGGTTTCAGGCAGTGAATTGAATTTGCAAGCAAGATAATCAGTTATTGATTAGAAGGGGACGACCCATGACTCCTGCCTGCTTCTGAGGAAATGAACTTCTCTTTCTGGAATATTTACTGGTGGGAGTGAAGCAGTGATCACTTCTGCCAAGATAGTCAAGAGTCAAGCTTTGCAGAAGTGATGTCGAGGGAGACACATCCCTGATATTTACGTGGGTGAAATGGGGTTAAACATGCTCTTGGGGCCACGGGCGGCTCCGTCACACCCCCCGTGGGAGGGAAGTTTGGCACTGAAGCCCCAGGTATATGGATTCCCCACCTCTTACAGGTGCGGCTGCTTCGGGTAGGAAGTCTTCTGGACGCAGGTGAGGGGGGCAGCTCCACCCTGCCCCTCCAGCCTGCTCTCCTCATCCCCAGCATCTCCGGTCCTTTAGAGCCTCACAGGGCCCCACACTTGACACCTCTGGACCCCAGATGTCCATGGAGGGTCTCGACCCCTAAGCCAGGACCAGGGCTCCACCACGATCCCTGAGAAACCCCAATTCTCAGATGCCATTGACTGTAGGGGGCACCATCGACTTACCAACAGCTTCCTGGGAGAGAACGGGAGGCCCCATTGTATTTAGCATTTATCATAATTATAAATGTGTCCCAATTCCAGACAAGCTAAAAAGAGGAAAAAAAGCATGTCTTGGAGTCAGGGAAATGTGGTGTTGTTATTTTCATTGTTCACATTATTAATTTGTTTACATCTCACTTTGCACCCAAAGGGTTTGCTGTGGGGAGCGGGGATGGCTGCTTCCATGTCCTTCTGATGCGTGTTGGCTGAGAGGCGCTCAGCCGGGGAGGCTCAGGCAGCGTGCACATGTGAGCTGGGCCTGGCGCCATATCCAGCCTGAGACCCGCAAGGCCCGCCGGACCTCCTCCAGCCCAGCGCAGGGTCTGTAGGACCAGGGAGCACACGCATCTGCCGCCGGTGCACTGCCCCCAATTTAGCTCATGCTCTGGGCCCAGGCGTTTCCGGCCCTAAGGCCCTGAGCCTGTTTCTAGGGCGCCCCCGAGTCCATCCTCCCAAGACAAAAGAGGGGGAGCAAGGGGCTGCTGAGTGTGACCAGAGCTTGGTCTGGGGTGCTTTTCCTGCACAGCATGGATGGGAGAGATGGGGGTGGTCTGGGGGCAGGGCCAGGGTCTAGGCCAGCTCTCCTGTGCTGCCGTGCCCATTCTGACACTTCCCTTCAAGGGGTGGGGAATTCTAAACTTGAGCCTGGCCTTCTGGGTCATCGGGAAGTCTATTTGCCAAGCTGGGAGGCCAGAACATGTCTCATCGAAGCTTGCTGGCCTGACACTATGTGGGCCTCTGTTTGTACGCTTGCCCTCAGCCTGCAGAAATTTGGGGGCCTCGTCTTTACCAGTAAGCGAAGGAATGAAACCAGCTCTCACGGCACACGCGCGGCTTTCCCGGGCTCTGTGGCCGAGACTGGCCACGGCAGCCCTGTCTGTCTGTGCATCAGGCAGGTCGAAGTCCAATCTTAGGAGCTTTCTGACTCAAAGTCCAGTCCTTCCTTTCTGGATGGCCCGTAAGGGGCCCAGTCTTGGCAGGAATATGCTCCCATGTGACATTTTCCGGGGCGGCTTCATCTTTGCCCCGTAGGACTTTGGGGAAAGTTTGCTGAGCTCACAAGCCCCTCCTTCCCGGGAGGCTTTATGCTGAGGGCTGATTACAGCACAGACGCCCGTTCTCCATTCTGTGCGGAGAAGGTTTTGTGTCTTGGCTTTCTGAAGCGATGCTGCCTTCTCTTTATTCCTGGCCACGTCCTATGGAAAGGGCAAGGAAGTTCTACGATTGGATCCCAGGCTGGCCGGAGACCCGGGCGGAATGGTATTCGTGTTTATTCTGCAGGGAGCCCTTTCTGTCTGCAAATATTAACTAATCCTTGGCTTCACTTAGAGGGAGACTCGGTGAGTTGGACAGACGTGGGGGCCTGAGTCAGGAGCAGAATCCAAGAGCGGCATCAAAGGTTCTCCGGGGAGCCGGATCAACATACACAGCTAATCCCTGGGCCTCTGATCATCCCTCGGCTCATCAGAGTGTGGCCTCTGGTCCCTGGAATGCCCAGGAACTGGGGATTTTGCCTCATTAATTTTCTGGTCACCTTGGGGTTGGCTGGGGGAAAGGAACTCCTCCTCTTTGCAGATTTTGTTGTGGGAAATCACTGAGCACGATTCCCTTCCTTGTCTCGGGAAGCCGGCTGCAGGGCCGAGATGGAGTCGGGGGGGGGGGGTGGTGGTGGTGGTGGTGCTCAGGTCCTCCTTCCGGAAGCAGCTGAAGGTGTAGGGGATTAGGCTGCTTCCCTTCTGGCCCCAGGACATACCCCGTGGCTCTTTCATGTTTCAAACAATCCCTCCGGCATGAGTTAGCTGTTCTTGTCACCTCTGTCACCCCAAAAGCAGGATGGGGTGAATGACTCCCCGGTAAAAGACTCCAGAATGTTGCCGGCTGTCCCCTGCAATTCAAGCTGCGCTGGGTTTTCATGTCTGTTTTGATTTCTTTCCCATCCTTGTGAATGATGGTGAGGGGGAGAGAAGATATGTCAAGCGGTTGCTGCCAACTGGATGTGGGGGAAGGGAGGCTGGGGGGGTGCTCCCTAAGCTGAGTGTGTAGCGGGGCCGCTGCCTGGGGCTGAATCGTGTGCCCCAAATGTTCATATGGTGAAGTCCCAACCCCAGGGCCTCAGAATGCAACTATATTTGGAGACAGGGTCTTTAGAGAGGTGATTAAGTTAAAAGGAGGCCATTGGGTCCTAATCCAATCTGACGGGTGTCCTTATAAGAAGAAAAAGGGCTGCTCTCAGAGGAAAGGTCATGCGAGGACAATGAGGAGACTGTCTTCTGCACACCAAGGGGCGCGGTCTCCTAGGACACTGACCCTGCCCACACCTTGATCTTGCACTCCAGAACTATGAGAAAACACATTTCTCGTTTGAGCCACCCATCCTGGAGGATTTCGTTTTGCCACCCTGAGCACCCTGACGCAGGCGCCCCGGGCTCGATGTAGTGCCGTGGGCTGTCCTCCAGCACCTCTGTCCTGGGGTAAGCAGCTTCCGCTGTCTGTGCCCAGCACCTTTCTTCCCACGGGGGCTGCACCTGCTCCCGGGGGATGTCCACACTGGCCCTGCCAAGCCTTCGGCAGCTGGCCCAGCCGGAACGCTAAGTTCTGAGTGGCTGTGGGTCAACTGCTCATTTTTCTCTGCTAATAGAACCCCATTGGAGAGCCACGGGCTGGGAGAGCTGCCTTAGACGATTTCCCGTTCTACGAATGCTAATATTCCAACCAACTGGCCTCAAGTGAGAAATCCGTAATTAACTGAAAGAAGATCACTTTTAAATCATCCCCAGGCACCAATTTTGGAGACCAGCTCCTGGGCTGGATGGGCTTCGGGTTTGGCCCAGGGCGGCCATCCTTATTTTCTTAACGAATAGGAGAGGACATGTAGCCAGGGCAAGGAAATGTGTCCATTTGAGTTTTTTAAGGGACAGAATAAATATGTGTCCAAATTTCTGCTGGTAGAATTCTCTGGAAGAAGAAACCACTACATCTATGACGTAACAGAGAATGACTCGGGTTTCACCTGAGTGTCTTCTTCTGCAACTGTGAATGGAGGGACCACAGTGGACCCCATTTCAGGTCCCATCACGTTTTCCAAATGCTGGGTGCTATATAAAGTTTGCTGAAAATACGTCCAGACAGACCTAGGCTTGTGGGAGCAGGATGTCTGGGAATACACTCTCCCGTGTTCCTGGTCTCGTTGGCAGCTGGTGGCAGGGTCTGGAGACCGGGATTTCAGCCCCCGTGGTCACAGTGCTCCTTCCCTATGGCTGCTGTAGCCTGGTGAATCGAGTCTTACAGGGGCCAAAATCGAGGTGTTGGCAGGGTTCTTTCCTTCCAGAAGCTACAGGGAAGAGTGTCTCCGGCTTCTTCCAGCTTCTGGGGGCCATCGGCAACCCCTGGCTGGTGGCCACATCACTCCAATCTGTCTCTGTGGCCACTTCGCCTCCCCCTCTCCCGTGTCAAATGCACCCCCCCGTCTCCTTCTTGTAAGGACACCTGTGATGGCATTTCATGTTCCCCTAGAATTCAGGATCACCTCCCTATCTCCTGGAGATCCTTAACTTAATCCCAGCTGCAAGGTCCCTTTGGCCATGTGAGGTCACAGGTTCTACTTCACCCTGACTGGCCATCCCAGCCCCATCCCCAGGGTGACACCACACACAGGGGTCTGCCGTCCCCTCTGTACCTCCCGGGATTGCAGGTCTCACTCCCACCTGCCTGCCCCATGCTTGTCCTTCTGCAAAGCCTCCTCGTCTGCCACACTGAAGCTCAAAGGTTTCTTCCTGCTCTTAACTGTTGTTTTTTTTCAGTTGAGGTGAATTCCACAAAACATAAAGTCACCCATTTGGAGTGGGACACAATAGTGGCATTTAGCACATTCACGGTGTTGTGCAGACACCACCTCTGTCTAGTCCCTAGGCATTCTCAGCCTTCCAAGGAGACCCCATCCCCATGAGCAGCCGCTGCCCTTCCCCTGCCCCAGGTAAACACGGCTTTCTGTCTACAGAGTTACCTACTCTGCACATTTCATAGACATGGACCCAGACAGTGAGTGAGCTTTTGCATCTGGCATCTGTCAGTGAGCATCGTATTTTCAAGGAGCCTCCGTGATGTAGAGTGTGACCATGCTCCATTCCTTTTCACGGCCAAGTAATAGTCCCTCGTGTGGCTCCCACTTTGGTTCATTCCATCTGCTGAGGGGCACCTGGGCTGTTTCCTCCTCTTGGTTACCTTAGCTCGTGTCGCTGTGAGCATTTCTGTATGGGTACTGGTCTGAGACCCTGTTGTTAGTGCTTTGGGGGGTGAAATTTCTGGGTCACATGAAAATTCTACGTTTGCTTTTTTGAGGAACTGCCAAACCTGCTTTTAGTTTTTGTATTTTCTTCTGTTGTGGGTGTTTCTTTTGATTTTCTTCAACCCAAAGGGAGGAGCAGAGGGGAGGATGCTCTTTTGGGGGGGTCAGTGGAAGTCACCCCCACTTGCCACCAGGCTCTGCTCTGGTTGGTGTCTGCTCCCTGGTAGTGTGGGGCTTGGGTCATCGGTGTCTGTGACTGGCTCATGCACGCAGGGACCTGGGTATTTTGGGGCATTTGCTCTTGATGACAGCAGGGTTCGTGGGGGAGGGCGACTTCTTAATACTGGGGAGAAGCCATACTTACAGCTGGACCTCCAGGAACATGAGACAGCTCGTGCATCTGACAGCACAACCCTGGAGTCCTGGGGAGAGTCTGTTGGGGCCAGGCATTTGCTCTCCGATGGCAATTTCAGAGGGTCTCCTGGCTGGGCTTTGTGGGTTTGGCTCCATCTTGTAGAAGTGAATTATGTTTTTGTTCCTCGCCGTTCAACTTCATAACCCTGGGAGTGAACCGTGGATGCTCTGTCTCTGTCACCGCAAACAGCACCAATTCATAACGGTGACAGGGGATTATGGCTTTGCCTCTATTTCTCACTCCCTCCCCCCTCTCTTTTTCTTCCTTCTTCCTGCCCCAACCAGGATTTCCTAAATGTTCCTTTCAGGCTGTCCCCTTTGGAGGCGCTGCTCACATTCACCATGACTGGCATTTTAAAGGCATTTAAAACCCCATTAGCGTTCCCGGTCACCCTAAAGGGATCAGCCACCAGGCCCCCCCCTCGCCAGAACAACAGTGGTAGCCCCCACCCCTCATGTGTAACCTCACACCTGTCCTGCCACCATCCCCACCTATTCCTTCCCACACAGAGAAATGCAACACGATGCCATTTTAGCAAAACCAACTAACATTTAAAAGTGAATATCTCTGCATGTGGTGTTTTTGTCTATGAGTAGATGAACATCAAGACCATAACAGAGGGATATGCAGGGCATGCGAGGGTCTTTGCAGTGGGATGAGATGGGAGGTGAGGAAGAGAATGGGGGCAGAGACACACAGAGACAGAGAACTCCCACTTACGAACTGACCCCCAAGCAGGTGTTAATGCAGCAACCTCACACGTCTGCCCTGATGTTGGTAAAGTTCATTGCCCTCAGACAGAGTGGGAAACACTCCCTGTGCAGCATGTACCATGGAGGACCCCGAACCCCAGAGCTGAACTTGAATTATGGCCTTGGCCACACAGGTTGGAACCATCATAGGTGACCTTAGGGGAGGAGGTGTGTAGGTACTAGACACACCCTCTGTTCATTCAGCATGTGCCTTCACTCAGATCGCTTGGAAGTTCGAACCCTCTGACTCTCCACCAGCTGTTCTGTCCAGTTGTTCAGGCGGCTGTGGTGCTCACAGCCCAGGGAACCCCACGCCAGCCTCGTCCTCAGGTGGACTTTATGTTGGCTGCTTATGGCAACAACATGCGCGGTGCTTACGGTGGGCCAGGCTCTGTTCCAGGCTCTGTAGATATAAATATATGTATGCAGGTGCACATATATACTGTATATATAGTATTAGTTTCCTATTGCTGCTATAACAAAGCACCACAAAGGCAGTAGCTTCAAACAATACAAACTGATTCTTTTGCAGTTCTGGAGGCCGGATGTCTGAAAGTACGGTGTCAGCCTAGAGCTGCTTCTGCAGGCACTGAAGGAAAATGTTTCCTTGCCCTTCTTAGTCTTTAGAGGCTACTGATCTCCTTGGCTTGGGCCTCCTTGCTCCGTCATTTGAATGTGCCAACAGAGCATCTTCAAGTCTCCCCTGCTCTTTGCCTCTGACCTGCTTCTGTCATCACAGTTTCTCTGATTTGTTCTGCCAGCCTTCATCCTGATGATAGCAGTGAGCCCCCCTGGATAATTGAGGATAATCTCCCCATCTTAGGATCCTTAACATTTCATGTCTGTGAAGTTCCTTCCTGCCACGTGAGGTCTCATGTCCACTGGCTGCATGGATGAGGACATGGATATCTCTGGAGGCCATTACTGAGTCTGACACACACATATGTGTATTGATAGAAATAGATATCTACCTTTCTGTCTTCCTAAATTTGCAATAATGTATACTTTAAAAACAGGTACCATTAGTCTTGCTGTGTTATAAACAGGGAACCCGTGGCACAGAGAATTTGAGCAACTTTCCCAAGGACATCCAGCAGGCAAGGGTGAGACCAAGATTTCTGACCCCAGGTGCTGCCTCTGGGGTCCAGGCTCTAAGCCACTTCTTTTCTAGACTCTTCCAGGGAAAATATTAATAGAAATCAAGGCTGAGTACTAATCATCTATCAAACAACTTCAGGTGTTACTGGAAATGCAAGAGACGTGAAAGGCAGAAACTTCTGGATAAGTTGCTTGCAAGGCAGCTGAGGAAAAAAGCCCAGCCCAGTAGAAGGTGAGAGAATGTTCAGATGTGAGGAAGATACAGGGTTTCCTCCATCAGATGCTTTAGTTTTGGGAAAGTTCTCATGGGCGATGACCTCATGCGCATGAGGTTCTGATGTAGCAAGGATCAGAGTGTGGACGAGCCCAGATTACACCAAGTTTCCCCAAAGTGGATCCTTTCATGAAACAAAGAACGATTTGGGCGGAGCAAGATGGCAGAGGAGTAGGAGACCTGGATTTCGTCTGGTCTCAGGAATTCAGCTGAAT